>NW_028164466.1:378835-448835 GCF_964263955.1 Coregonus lavaretus | reverse complement strand
AGTAGTAGTAGTAGTAGTAGTAGTAGTAGTAGTAGTAGTATCAGTAGCAGTAGTAGTAGTAGTAGTAGTAGTAGTAGTAGTAGTAGTAGTAGTAGTAGTAGTAGTAGTAGTAGCTGTTTGGTTTGACACTGAGTTGGAAGGTGGTACTTTACTTTATGAGATAAAACAGTAGCAGCAGCAGCCGTCATTCATCTTATTGTGCTGAGTTAGCAGGTGATGCAGTATACATCCCAAATGACACCCTATTCCCTATGTAGTGCACTATTGGACCTGGTCAAAAGTACTACACTATAAAGGAAATAGGGTGGCATTTAGGATGCATCCACAGTAAGACAACATGGGGGACTTCGCTGTTTTGTCACTTTGTTCGACAAGAACCTTTGATGTCAGCACATCAATGCTATGATTGCTTACTACAGAGCTGAACTGGCAAGGTCTCTACCAGTCATTGCCACCCTCTGCGGGAGAGAGAATGAACGCTGGTTTCTCGCTGCTGGTTTGTCCTTGTTGTGATTTGTGACTTAGGAGTTTTTTTTTTGTACACAAACATAGCCTATAGCTTGTTGTGGTACTTTTAAAAATAGACGAGTAATTTGCTGCTTTTCACCACGGCATTTTCTGATCATTCTCTCTCTCTCTCTCTCTCTCTCTCTCTCTCTCTCTCTCTCTCTCTCTCTCTCTCTCTCTCTCTCTCTCTCTCTCTCTCTCTCTCTCTCTCTCTTGCTCTCTCTCTCTCTCTCTCTCTCTCTCTCTCTCTCTCTCTCTCTCTCTCTCTCTCTTGCTCTCTCTCGCTCTCGTTCTCTCTCTCTCTCTCTCTCTCTCTCTCTCTTGCTCTCTCTCTCTCTGTCTCTCTCTCTCTCTCTCTCTCTCTCTCTCTCTCTCTCTTGCTCTCTCTCTCTCTCGTTCTCTCTCTCTCTCTCTCACTCTCTGTCATAGTTAATGACTGCCTCGCTAATTGAAATATTGTTTCATTGTTGCCACGGTTATTACCAAGAAGAAGGTTAAGTTTACTGAAAGTTTACGATTACTGTCGACCGCAAGATTAATATACAGAGCTTTTATTAAAATTCATATAATTATGCAGCAAGTCATCAAAGGGTTTCTGCACCGGGAGGACAGAATGATTGAAAACTGCGGCGAGCGAGGAGCGAGTGGCCGGGCCCCTTCTCAAATGATAACCCAAACAGCAGCCTTATGAGAAAAGAAAGGAGCCTTTTCTCATTAATATGTGGGTGGGAGGTAGATCTCCCCTGTAAGTCAGGCCTCGTGAGAAGAAAGGTGTGTGTTTGTCCTTTGTGCTGCGGGTATGAAGGCAGGGCCTGGTCAGGGGGCTTTGTTTGCACCTGGGTGGCTGTTTTAGACTAGAGGCCCACAGAAAGGTCTCCGATGCTTTAGGACGTTAAAAAATACATCAAACAGGAAAGAGAACGTGACAATTTGGCATTCTTGTGCTCTAAATTCTGTCTTAACTCATATTTTTAGATTGTGAGATTATTAGTTTTTACTTTTAAAAATGTGAATGTTTATCCCCCCTTTATAGATGAATTGTGGAAGCATTGACTTTCTCTTTATGACGGTTTTCTGACTAGTGTCACTTCTTGGTTTTCCCTTGGTGGCTGTTTCTACTGTGGTAATAATTGTAATATGTTTTATTCAGTTATTTGAGGTTTTAGCTTCTCTGTAATGACTCAATATTACAGTTTACTTTCTAACAGTAAGCCCAGCCCAGCAAGAGGAATCCAAGCTGAGCAACAGCAACAAAAAAAAACTAAATTATCTTCAGCATTTAGGCTGAGATCCAATTTCAAATTAATTGTGCTTTTACGGGGCTGGGGAAAGAAGTGGGGAGATTATGTTTATCCTTAAAATGTTTTCTAACACCAATTAAAATGACTGCCGTTATTGATCTTGTTGATTTTTTTTTTATGTCCCTCGAAAATTTGCATAATCTATTAAAAATGAATGATTCATGAAGTGCTCATTGCCAGTTTAAAGAGATCGTAGGAATTATCCGTGGCAGATGTCCCAAACGGCACCCTATGCCCTACATAGTGCACTACTTTTGACCAGAGCCCATAGAAAGTAGTGCACTATATAGGGAATAGGTTACCCATTTGGGAAGCAGCCAGTGACCTGAAAGGGGCTTGAGAGAGATATAAATCTATTGTCTCCTTCTCCTTCTATTAGAGCTCTCAGAAGTACCTGCAAGGGAGGCGACTCCAATAAGAAAGGGATTTAAGGCATTGTGCTCATCATCAAAATTCATGCAGAGGCTAGAAAGCCCCAGCTCCATTATGACAGTCTGCTTCTTCCTCTCCTCTATATCAAAGCCATATTATCCGCTAAATAGTCCCTATTACCCCCAATAAAACCACCCTCCAAAAGGCCTGCCCTGAATATGTGGATGGCACAATCGAAAACGGTGTGGTAATTTCCGTTGTTGATATGGGAAGATATTTCTTTGATTGATTTTCCTTAGAGAGGGATGGTACCTTCATCCTCTCAACCGTATTGCTGTTCATTTAAACTGCTTCAAATTCAAATCAGATGTATTTTTTTAATGGGGTCAGAATGATGAACAGGAGAAGGAAGATCCAATTGGAACTTTTAGTGTGTTTAGAAAAAAGAAGTGAGCGAGACATTAGTGAAGATACAACCTAATTGTCCTACAGTTTTTTTTAGTTCTGCGTGTTTCCTATATCCTAAACACTCACTCCAGCAGCAGTGGTGTCTTGATTAGGTTACTGAGGCTTCTGAAGGCCAGTCCCCTGGGCCTTTCAGGTGGAGTTCTGCACATGGCTATAGACTAGAGCTGACCGACAGGCCGCCTGGCTGCGTACTGAGCGGGTCTGCACCCTATTTCCTCTATAGTGCACTACTTTAGCAGCATACATAGGGCTCTGGTCAAAAGGAGTGCACTATACAGGGAATAGGGTGCAATTTGGGATGCCCAAGACTCTTTACCCAGAATCCCTGCTGGGCCTGCTAATGGGAGACTCCCAGAGTGCATTGGTTTGTGTCAATGACACCTCCCCCTCCCTCTTCATCCCTCACTCCTCTCCTCCTCTCTGAACGCTAACAGGTGCTCCTGAGGAGTCACTCCTCTCTGAACGCTAACAGGTGCTCCTGAGGAGTCACTCCTCTCTGAACGCTAACAGGTGCTCCTGAGGAGTCACTTGTCTGTAATAGGTGGCTGATGTGTTGATTAGACACTCCAGGAAGAAAGGCCAGTGTAGAAAACCAGCAGAGGTGAGTTTCCTGGAAGCTTCGTAGCACTGAAATCCTCCTTAATCCATTACCTACGATGGACCTAAAGATGATCTGAGTGCTGTAAAGCTGTCGGGGAACACCTCACACCAGATCTGCTCGACTGGTGCACTGAGAGAGTCAGTGCTGCTAGTGTGGAGTAGAAAGGAACCCTAAAGACTTGGTGTGCATCCCAAATGGCACCCTATTCCCTATATCTGGTCAAAAGTAGTGCACTATAAAGATAATAGGGTGTCATTAGGCCACAGCACATCAGGAACAGGCAGAGAGAGAGAGGCACGTTCCCTCCCTGGCTGGACACATCCCTATAACACATCTCTGATGTCTCTGTGGCCTAGTGACAAACTGTTCCTCTACCCTGCTCTCCCCTGCAAGCTCTCCTGGCTCTGGAATTAATGATTATTTCGTCTTCACACAAAGCAAACTAACCTTTGAGCACACATTTGGTAATGAATGACTTTCACTGCCGTGATGCTGTGTTGGGGGAATTAAACCAATTTGGCTCCCCAAACATTCTTTACTTAGTTGTAATTAATTAGGGAGCAGAGATTTTGGGGCTGGTGATAAATTGCTTCATTCTGCATACAGGAGAAAATGGAGGTCAAAGATGGAGATGTTTCGGTTGTTGTTGTTGTCGTAGCGATACATGAAGGTTGTCCCTGTCATGCTATATTTAATACTCCTATTTCCTACAAAAAATAGTCATTCTGTAACTAAATGACTTTGTTGCCGTGCCAAATAAAAAGAAGGTCAAGTACGGAGGTTTTTCAGTCAGTCAGTCGTTCGGAGAAGAACAAGCTGAAGTCAGTAAATACAGACGTTGACAAATACGTTCTGGACAGATGACTCTATAGGTTATATTCTTTACATTCCGATGAGAGTTGAGAAGACTCATGGGTCTCTGTTTGTCTCTCTGTCTCTCTGTCTCTCCTTCTATCTGTCTGTCTGTCTGTCTGTCTCTCTGTCTCTCTGTCTATCTGTCTTTCACTGCAGAAATCAGCAGTTGGCAGGACTAGTTTTGCAGGGTACTCTATCTGTCTTCAGGACAGTAAGCAACCAACCAACATCATATCATTAGTTGGTTTCTATGTTCAGTGATCCTGAACACAACACATCCTGTAGGTCACTGTTGAATGCTAACCTTGTCATTCAGATAACCACGGGGCAATTGCAAAGCCAGGAAGTAGCTCCTTCTAGTTTTGTGGTGGTGTTAGGTCTTGTTCTGTCCTAGGCCTTATGGCGCTAGTATCTCATTATCTACAGTAGAACATTACAAAAGACTGCCAGGTTAGTTCAGTAATGTCTGATCAAGGAGCCACGCTCAGGCAAATACATGGTCAAGTAGCTAGAGAGTTTCTAACTGTTCAAATCAACAGACAGAAATAGCCTGTGTACTGCACCCTCAAAGTCCTCATGATTTATGCTCCATTTCCAAAATGAAGACAGAAATCAACAGGCTCTCTCCTGTTAACAACAAACCTCCAAAACAAATCTTTGAATTGATTTTCTGTGTGTGTGTGTGTGTGTGTGTGTGTGTGTGTGTGTGTGCGTGCGTGCGTGCGTGTGCGCGTGCGCGCGTGCGTGTGTGTGTGTCTGTGTGTAGGGAAAGGGGAAAAACAACAAAAAGAGAGCAGCTGGAGAAAATAGAAATAGTGTTGATTCTCTGGCTGCCGTTGAATCTAAGAGGGCTGACTGCCTGTGTGTTATATTAGCTGCTTCAGCAGTCCCCCAGGCCAAATAAAGAAGACCTTCTATAATGAGGATTCTCTCCACACAACTCTGTTGTAAAACAACAATGGTGAGGACACAGCTAATGAGGCTATCATGGAGTACTGAGAACTGACAGAGAGAGAGAAGAGGACTCTCCCCACCGGCCCCTCAGTCAAAGACAAGAGGCTTTTTAAAGAGGACAGGATTGTAAGCGAAGCAGCAACGGTCAGAGGAATCTGACAGTTACCCACTGTAACTTCTAGGAAAATATAATACATTATTCTATGTGTTTAGGTGCCGCAACAGTTAGAACCCACTGTAATCAACATTCAGTAACCGAATTATCAGTTAGAGTCCACTGTAATCAACATTCAGTAACCGAATAATCAGTTAGAGTCCACTGTAATCAACATTCAGTCACCGAATTATCAGTTAGAGTCCACTGTAATCAACATTCAGTAACCGAATTATCAGTTAGAGTCCACTGTAATCAACGTTCAGTAACCAAATTATCAGTTAGAGTCCACTGTAATCAACATTCAGTAACCGAATTATCAGTTAGAGTCCACTGTAATCAACGTTCAGTAACCAAATTATCAGTTAGAGTCCACTGTAATCAACATTCAGTAACCGAATTATCAGTTAGAGTCCACTGTAATCAACGTTCAGTAACCAAATTATCAGTTAGAGTCCACTGTAATCAACATTCAGTAACCGAATTATCAGTTAGAGTCCACTGTAATCAACATTCAGTAACCAAATTATCAGTTAGAGTCCACTGTAATCAACATTCAGTAACCAAATTATCAGTTAGAGTCCACTGTAATCAACATTCAGTAACCGAATTATCAGTTAGAGTCCACTGTAATCAACATTCAGTAACCAAATTATCATTTAGAAACCACTGTAACTTGCAAATAATATGCTTCATTATTGGATGTATAGTGTAAAAGATGAATAATGTAATGAAGTTTACAAGCTTGATTACAGTTACAGTCTTGCCTATGTATAAAAAGGGAATATATTTACATTGATTTGTACCAAATCTTTACCATGCACACATTGTGCAATATTCCACAAAGTGCCCACATTCTTTGCAATTATCAATCAATCAACAAATCAATAAATCAATCAACACACCCATTAATCATTACGGTCTGTTCAGGAGTGAAAAGCCCATTGTCTCTTGGAGAACTGACTCCTGAACCTGGAGTTAGTTGCCCCCTATCCAGATGACTCGAGGAGGTCAGCTCAAGGAGGTAAACTAAACCATGCTCTTGAGACTAAGAAACACGGGCCCTCAAGACGTTAATGAAACCAAGGACCCTTCAGCTATTGTGTCGTGCTCAGTCCTACACACAATGTGCTCTGTGTGTGTTCATCCCCTGTGTGTGTGTGTGCTGTTAACCATGAATACTGCTCCTCTAGCCTCTACCCCTATACAACCCGCTCTCCACACACACACACACACACACACACACACACACACACACACACACACACACACACACACACACACACACACACACACACACACACACACACACCCTCTCAGTAGGACCCCCCACCTACTCCAACAGTTCTCTTTGACTTCTTTTTACACAGTGGTCTGTCTGTAGACTAATTCTTATTACACAGTGGTCTGTCTGCAGACTAATTCTTATTACACAGTGGTCTGTCTGCAGACTAATTCTTATTACACAGTGGTCTGTCTGCAGACTAATTCTTATTACACAGTGGTCTGTCTGCAGACTAATTCTTATTACACAGTGGTCTGTCTGCAGACTAATTCTTATTACACAGTGGTCTGTCTGCAGACTAATTCTTATTACACACTGGTCTGTCTGCAGACTAATTCTTATTACACACTGGTCTGTCTGCAGACTAATTCTTATTACACATGAATGGTCTGCCATGACATCATGGCAGCTGGAGACATTTTCACTAAAAGAAAACCTTCCCTTGAAAAACAACTTTTCCTAATTTTTTCACAAAGCAATAACCATGTGTATGTTAAAGACTAGAAACTAGTCTACGGTAGTTTTACAGTTATTTGATCATCTACTGTATACTATAGGCTAATACACGTTTTTTTCCTCCATTAAATTAATGTAGTTGATCATTATGTTTGGTGAGGAGAGAGGCAGTCGTGGCCGAAACACTTGTATTATGGTGGCCATTTCTGCTGTGCCGGTATTAACTGAAATAAACAACAGCAATTGAAAACCAGCGTATGCTCAGTCAAAGATGCCTTCATAAAACTATGTCCTGTGGTATCATGGGGCATTATGTAATATTATGGCTGCTGGGCTCGCTCATTAAAGCTCCGTTGAGAGCTGATTTAGCCCCAGTGTCCCTTGCGGCTAAACAATGTTGCAGGGGCCCCTCTCTCTCTCTCCTCTTTCCCCCTCCGACCCTTTGGCTGGCCTTAGCTGGGCCGGAGCGCTCGGGAGCTACGTGCCGGCAGCTCAAACAGCCTGGCGGCAGGGGTAGGACAGGGTAGGAAACCCAGCTGTCATGTCCAATTACAGGCCTGAATACGGAGCAGGGCTGAATAACTAACGTAGGGTCCAGAGT
This sequence comes from Coregonus lavaretus, assembly GCF_964263955.1. Taxonomy (NCBI): domain Eukaryota; kingdom Metazoa; phylum Chordata; class Actinopteri; order Salmoniformes; family Salmonidae; genus Coregonus; species Coregonus lavaretus. The sequence continues at coordinate 441,281 of NW_028164466.1, read as the reverse complement.
GACGCTAGCTAGTAGCTCTGTACAGGGGCCAATACTGGATGGACAGACAAACGGGCTTTGGCTTTAGAACTGCAGTCGCGGTGACGGGGGTGATCTGCTCTTTCAGGACTGTGTCTGTGTGTGTGTGTGTGTGCGTTCGAGGGAAGGAGGAGAGGAGGACAGGAGGATAGGAGGAGAGGAGGACAGGAGGACAGGAGGACAGGAGGACATAGTTCTGGGGTTCAGTAAAGCGTACTCTATGTTTAAACTAGTTTGAATGCAGCAATGAACAGAGTTTTCCTCTTCATTATTCTACCTACTTCTGCATAATTCTTTGATGTGGTTTTCTGTCCCATTAAGTACTTTGTCTTTTGGCTTCCAACGTAGGGGACAAAGCCAGAGGAGGAGTGACAGTTGGTTGTGTTGACAGTGTAGGATGAGGATTCTGTTGACTGATTTGTGATTCCTGAGACACATTATGAGTCTGCAAAAGTCTGATGAATGAAAACTATGTTAAAAGTACTTTATTCTTAGCACAACATCTCTCATTAAATGACTATAGGCTACAGTATATTTATTATCTGGTGACTGGTGACTATAGACTACAGTATATTTATTCTCTGGTGACTATAGACAACAGTATATTTATTATCTGGTGACTATAGACTACATTATATGTATTATCTGGTGACTATAGACTACAGTATATTTATTCTCTGGTGACTATAGACTACAGTATATTTATTCTCTGGTGACTATAGACTACAGTATATTTATTATCTGGTGACTATAGACTACAGTATATTTATTCTCTGGTGACTATAGACTACAGTATATTTATTCTCTGGTGACTATAGACTACAGTATATTTATTCTCTGGTGACTATAGACTACAGTATATTTATTATCTGGTGACTATAGACTACAGTATATATATTCTCTGGTGACTATAGACTACAGTATATTTATTATCTGGTGACTATAGACTACAGTATATTTATTCTCCAGTCACTATAGACTACAGTATATTTATTATCTGGTGACTATAGACTACGGTATATTTATTCTCTGGTGACTATAGACTACAGTATATTTATTATCTGGTGACTATAGACTACAGTATATTTATTCTCTGGTGACTATAGACTACAGTATATTTATTCTCTGGTGACTATAGACTACAGTATATTTATTCTCTGGTGACTATAGACTACAGTATATTTATTATCTGGTGACTATAGACTACAGTATATTTATTCTCTGGTGACTATAGACTACAGTATATTTATTCTCTGGTGACTATAGACTGCAGTATATTTATTATCTGGTGACTATAGACTACAGTATATTTATTCTCTGGTGACTATAGACTACAGTATATTTATTCTCTGGTGACTATAGACTACAGAATATTTATTCTCTGGTGACTATAGACTACAGTATATTTATTATCTGACTACAGTATAATTATTATCTGGTGACTATAGACTACAGTATATTTATTCTCTGGTCACTATAGACTACAGTATATTTATTCTCTGGTGACTATAGACTACAGTATATTTATTCTCTGGTGACTATAGACTACAGTATATTTATTATCTGGTGACTATAGACTACAGTATATTTATTCTCTGGTGACTATAGACTACAGTATATTTATTCTCTGGTCACTATAGACTACAGTATATTTATTCTCTGGTGACTATAGACTACAGTATATTTATTCTCTGGTGACTATAGACTACAGTATATTTATTATCTGGTGACTATAGACTACAGTATATTTATTCTCTGGTGACTATAGACTACAGTATATTTATTCTCTGGTGACTATAGACTACAGTATATTTATTCTCTGGTGACTATAGACTACAGTATATTTATTCTCTGGTGACTATAGACTACAGTATATTTATTATCTGGTGACTATAGACTACAGTATATTTATTATCTGGTGACTATAGACTACAGTATATTTATTCTCTGGTGACTATAGACTATAGTATATTTATTCTCTGGTGACTATAGACTACAGTATATTTATTCTCTGGTGACTATAGACTACAGTATATTTATTATCTGGTGACTATAGACTACAGTATATTTATTCTCTGGTGACTATAGACTACAGTATATTTATTATCTGGTGACTATAGACTACAGTATATTTATTATCTGGTGACTATAGACTACAGTATATTTATTCTCTGGTGACTATAGACTACAGTATATTTATTCTCTGGTGACTATAGACTACAGTATATTTATTCTCTGGTGACTATAGACTACAGTATATTTATTCTCTGGTGACTATAGACTACAGTATATTTATTCTCTGGTGACTATAGACTACAGTATATTTATTCTCTGGTGACTATAGACTACAGTATATTTATTCTCTGGTGACTATAGACTACAGTATATTTATTCTCTGGTGACTATAGACTACAGTATATTTATTATCTGGTGACTATAGACTACAGTACATTTATTATCTGGTGACTATAGACTACAGTATATTTATTATCTGGTGACTATAGACTACAGTATATTTATTCTCTGGTCACTATAGACTACAGAATATTTATTCTCTGGTGACTATAGACTACAGTATATTTATTCTCTGGTGACTATAGACTACAGTATATTTATTATCTGGTGACTATAGACTACAGTATATTTATTCTCTGGTGACTATAGACTACAGTATATTTATTCTCTGGTCACTATAGACTACAGTATATTTATTCTCTGGTGACTATAGACTACAGTATATTTATTCTCTGGTGACTTTAGACTACAGAATATTTATTATCTGGTGACTATAGACTACAGTATATTTATTCTCTGGTGACTATAGACTACAGTATATTTATTCTCTGGTGACTATAGACTACAGTATATTTATTATCTGGTGACTATAGACTACAGTATATTTATTCTCTGGTGACTATAGACTATAGTATATTTATTCTCTGGTGACTATAGACTACAGTATATTTATTCTCTGGTGACTATAGACTACAGTATATTTATTCTCTGGTGACTATAGACTACAGTATATTTATTATCTGGTGACTATAGACTACAGTATATTTATTATCTGGTGACTATAGACTACAGTATATTTATTATCTGGTGACTATAGACTACAGTATATTTATTCTCTGGTGACTATAGACTACAGTATATTTATTCTCTGGTGACTATAGACTACAGTATATTTATTATCTGGTGACTATAGACTACAGTATATTTATTCTCTGGTGACTATAGACTACAGTATATTTATTCTCTGGTCACTAGGGTGTAGAATACAGTATATTTATTCTCTGGTCACTAGGGTGTAGAATACAGTATATTTATTCTCTGGTCACTAGGGTGTAGAATACAGTATATTTATTCTCTGGTCACTAGGGTGTAGGCCATAGTATGGAGGCCATGATACCTACACTGTAAAATCAAGTGTTTAGGATCTGAACACATAGCCAAACACTTATCTGGAACACTTTTTAAACACCTCAAGGCATTTGGAATTTCAATGAGAATGCGTCACAGTGTTTAGATTGGAAACACCAGAGCATGTTTATTTGCTGCAACACTTTTTAAACACATGAACACGTTTATTCGGTACAAGTCATTCGGTTTTATACTCTAAACACTGGGGCTGTTGTTTTAACACTGTAGGGTGGAAAGCCAGATTTGCATATTTCCCAGCATGGCTTTCAAGTAAATGTGAGAGATACCCACCAATCACTGTGTTTGTTAGTGACAGAGACATGATTGTTACGTTCAATAACTTCTACCACTGAAGCTTTCACCAGATGACTGACTAAGTGAATGTGTTTCAATTAAAAATAAACCCTTTATGACCACATATTATACATGTCATAAGGCCTTTAGTAATGGCCCAGTTATCCTGGACATTGTGGTCTGAAAATCCTGGCTCATGGGCCACATCAGACCTGCAAATTACAATATGCTGGTTTATGAAGTGATTAGTAATTCCTGTCGGAATCCAGCCAAGAGGGAGGATATCCAAGAATTTGAATATTTTATCACCCCACAACCTGCACTCAGAATGGCTGCTATGGTGAATGACTTATCAAACAAGATGACCTAAACCAAGGTTCCCCAACTGGCGGCCCGCTGATGATTTTAGTGGTTGTTTTATTTTTTGAAATCTGTTCCAAAGTATTCCTACTCGTAATAGACATATACTGTATGTGATCGTACACAAATGTAGGAAAGGTTTGAAATTATTATGTTTTAGTCAAATATTATATAATATTATATGTAGAGAACAACTATACACTGTAGAGAACAACACAACACTATACACTGTAGAGAACAACACAACACTATACACTGTAGAGAACAACACAACACTATACACTGTAGAGAACAACACAACACAACACTATACACTGTAGAGAGCAACACAACACTATGCACTGTAGAGAACAACACAACACTATACACTGTAGAGAACAACACAACACTATACACTGTAGAGAACAACATAACACTATACACTGTAGAGAACAACACAACACTATGCACTGTCTGTTTGGGCTTCTTGCAGTCGATTTGCAGTCTACATCCCCTCAAGAAAAAAATCATCCTGCAGCTGAATGTAATTGATGACCCCTGACCTAAACCCTCTAAACTGGAACAACTATCTCAGTAACGGGTGCAATAAATCCAACGCCCTGCAGATTGGATTAGTTTAGAACAATTTAAAGTTATTTATATTTGTATAGTATAAGATCAATGAATCAATGAATGTGCACGAGGAAACAGATATTAAAGCAAACTATTCAAAAAAAAATCAACAAAGCATGCTGGGAAATATGATAATGAGGGCCCCCCCCCCCCACGTCTTTTTCACTCTGAGGGAGTTAGCGAAAATTAACTCAACACAGTTGAGTAACCACGACACCACGCGATTGAAAAAAATTGTATTGACTCAAATGTCCTGTTCAGTTGTGCTGAAACGTAGGCAAGGTGACAGACATTCCTAACACTGATCTGAATTAAAGGCATGGAAAGTCACATCAATATCTTAATGACTAAATGCACTCTGAACCAGGACGATGGAGAAGTTAACATCTGAAGACTTAGGAGATATAGGTGTTTCTCCTGGTTGGAAACTGACTGGGAATGGCTGACTATCATGTGAAATCTTGCATTCTAAACACCTGTGTTTAACATGTGAACACTTAATGGGCGGCAGGTAGCTTAGTGGTTAAGAGCGTTGTGCCAGTAACCGAAAGGTCGCTGGTTCTAATCCCCGAGCCAACTAGGTGAAAAATCTGTCGATGTGCCCTTGAGCAAGGCACTTAACCCTAATTGCTCCTGTAAGTCGCTCTGGATAAGAGTGTCTGCTAAATAATGTAAATGTTAATGGCAAATCTAAATACCTAATGTTTAAAGTTTTATACACAGACGTTTAGGTTATAAAGGTGTCACGTTTCATGGTTTTACAGTGTATTACAATGAGTATTTTCTGTTCAAGGGAGACCGTATGATTAGACAGGTGCGTCCCAAATGGCAGCCTTTTCCCTATGTAGTGCACTATGAGCCCTATGAGCCCTGGTCAAAAGTAGTGCAATGTTAAGGGAATATGGTGCAATTTGGAACAAAAAACATGATCCCGTTTCTAACCTCTAAGAGGGGGTGGTTTAGTGTTTTGTCTTGGAGGACCATCTATTGATTGTGTGTGTGTTCTCTCTCTCTCTCTCCAGGTCGAGACATGGCCAACACAACCCTACCGGGCTATCCCCCTCACGTACCCCCCACAGGCCAGGGCAGCTACCCCACCTCAACACTGGCTGGAATGGTTCCTGGTGAGTGTACCTTTTGGTAGATATTACATTTTAGTTTAATATTTTATTTTCATTTCAAGATTGTACAAACTGTCCCTCATATAAAGCAATGACCTGTAGGGTGGACAGACAGCACACACAAATACATGTAGGCTATCAGGAGACTAGTCCTGCTGGATAACTGAGAGACAGACAGGGACATGGTTAAAGGACAGAGACAGACAGAGACATGGTTAAAGGACAGAGACAGACAGAGACATGGTTAAAGGACAGAGACAGACAGAGACATGGTTAAAAGACAGAGACAGACAGAGACATGGTTAAAAGACAGAGACAGACAGAGACATGGTTAAAAGACAGAGACAGACAGAGACATGGTTAAAAGACAGAGACAGACAGAGACATGGTTAAAGGACAGAGACATACAGAGACATGGTTAAAAGACAGAGACATACAGAGACATGGTTAAAGGACAGATCCTCTCAGTTCCACTCCAGTATCTTAGCTCATTATCCCTCTGTGGTGTGTGCCGTGCATGAGGCATTCTCAGGAGCCGTCGATAAACAGCTAGCGATCTCCTCTCCTCCGTCTCTCTCCCAGTCCTCCCCTCGGCCTCCTCGTCCTCCTCTGTGGTCAGAGCGCCTCCCTTTCCCCCCTCTACTTAACCTGCGGTTCAGGTTCACAACAAACAGTGAAGGGTCACAACACAGAGGCATGGGAGGCCAGTCAATATTTAAATCGCTATCTCTCTAAGGAGGGGCCGGCTGGGCCAGGGCTAGTGTTACACTGCCAGAACACACCAACCAGACACTGGGGCGGGACGGGATGGGACGGGATGCATTCTGACTACTGCGCTGATTCACTGGTTGTTTCCTGGTATTCCCCGTCTCTGTGCTCGTACACCCCAACGCGGCAGCATGCACCGCCATTTTTCTTTGAGCTGATCAACCCATGCGGAAAGGAAAATCCAATCGAGTGCACAGCTGTGTTAGAAAATCATTAACCGATTACAGCATGCTCAAAGGGCTTCAGGATTCAGACCCGCTCTCTCCCCCGTCCATCCGTACAATCACTGTTTTGTCCACTGGATGCAATGCAATGCACACCGTTTTCTTTTCATATCAGTTTCAGCATAGAGTATCAACAACACATACAGTTCCTTCAGAAAGGACTTCACACTCCTTGACTTCCTCCACACGCTGTTGTGTTACAGCCTGAATTTAAAATGGATTCCATTGAGATTTAGTGTCACTGATACACACAGTGCCCCCATCATGTCAAAGTGGAATTATGTTTTTAGAAATGTTTACAAATTAATTAAAAGTGAAAAGCTGAAATGTCTTGAGTCAATAAGTATTCAACCCCTTCGTTATGACAAGCCTAAATAATTCACGAGTCAAATTATAATTTGCACGGACTCACTCTGTGTCCAATAATAGTGTTTAACATGATCTTCAAATGACTACACCATCTCTATACCCTCTGGTCCCTCAACCACAAAGACCAGGGAAGTTTTCCAATTGGTTCGCAAAGAAGGCCACCTATTGGTAGATGGGTAAAAAAAAAAAAAAAGCAGACATTGAATATACTTTTGAGCATGGTGCAGTTATTAATTATTTTAAAAAGAATAATAGGTCAATATTATACAATCCAGGTGTGCAAATATTGTATTTGTGTTTTTTTGTGATAAAGTATGTACATTGTAACTCATTGTTACTTGTTACACTGTAATTACATGAGCAGTTCCACAGTATAAAGTCCCTGTAATGTAAAGGGCTATCTATTATCTATATGACAGTTAGTTCATTTGGTTGGAGTTGGAGAATACGGCGTGTTTTTCACAGCGTCTTATCAAATCAGTTTTTACCACCCAGTCGTTCTCATCAGTCACCAGACACCAGCAGTAACGTGGTGCTGGTGGATCTCCATTGATCTGACCCACAGACACTAAGATTTAGTGACAGGCCCCAAACACTGTTCAAATCTCAGCCTTTATTGCCTCATAAAAGAAAGAAACGTGTAGGACCAACAGCATTGCTCACTGGCATGGTCTAAGTTACTTCCTGCCTGCAAGGAAAATTCTGTGACACAAAACAGCGGGACAGGGTTTCCTTTCCTCTGAGGAAGCTTATAACAAGAGTTTATAATGCCATTTCAACCATTAGAAAGGATGCTAGCAAATGTCTTAAAACCACAGTGTTTATTTCAATGATGTGGAAAATAGAAGGTGTACAGGACAGTAGATACTATGACAGCAGGTGTTAAGAGGTACAGGACAGTAGATACTATGACAGCAGGTGTTAAGAGGTACAGGACAGTAGATACTATGACAGCAGGTGTTAAGAGGTACAGGACAGTAGATACTATGACAGCAGGTGTTAAGAGGTACAGGACAGTAGATACTACGACAGCAGGTGTTAAGAGGTACAGGACAGTAGATACTATGACAGCAGGTGTTAAGAGGTACAGGACAGTAGATACTATGACAGCAGGTGTTGAGGTACAGGACAGTAGATACTATGACAGTGGGTGTGACGCGGAAGACCACAACTGTCAGATTTTCTATCGTTCAGTCTTGCATCATTAAAATGAAATGGAGAGAAAAAATAATAAATAAATGATCTGGTTGACTGGTCTCAAATAAATGACTATCAAATTACACAATACGTTATATATATGATGGGAAATGGCAAGCAAGTGAAAGAGTTTCACAAGGTAATGGAATGGGACTTTAAAAATGCTAATCGTTTTGTTTGTTTTACAGGGAGTGAGTTTACAGGAAACCCTTACAGTCATCCACAGTACACAACCTACAACGAGGCATGGCGATTCAGCAACCCAGCGCTACTAAGTGAGTATGACTGACTGGAGTCTTAGAGCATTTTACAACAACTACAGTATTATTAGATATTTTTTTTTACATATCCCTTAAACATTTTTTTTTAAATATTGTTATAGCCTTGGCCGGTATAATTAATTTACAACAGCTAACGGATACAACCGTTAGAATGTCAGTTTAGAATGTCAGTTACTGAGAGGACAACAGGACACATAATCACAGTGTGTTGTGGGTTCTGGTGGATGTTGTTTCCAACGGTCCATTTCTTCTGTTAACCTTCCAGGTTCCCCTTATTATTATAGTGCCGCATCCAGAGGTTCCGGACCACCTACTGCTGCCACGGCATATGACCGCCACTAGTTACCACGGAAACCAAATCAACCACCACCACCACCACCTACACCACGACTACAACCATGGCTTCGGCAGCGTCCATGTTGCCCCGGTGTGAACAGAGGGCATGATGGGATACTGTTAAGACAGCTAACAGGCAGCTCCATTTCCTGTATATCACACTACTACACACAACAGAAGAAGAACTGTCCTCCTGAATACCACACTACTACACACAACAGAAGAAGAACTGTCCTCCTGTATATCGCACTACTACACACAACAGAAGAAGAACTGTCCTCCTGAATACCACACTACTACACACAACAGAAGAAGAACTGTCCTCCTGAATACCACACTACTACACACAACAGAAGAAGAACTGTCCTCCTGAATACCACACTACCACACACAACAGAAGAAGAACTAATCATTCGGGATACCATGCAGACAACTTCCCATCAACCACCAATTTGGATACCTTCAAAGTGAAAAATGTCAAATTCTTCGATGTGATCTGTGTGACTGTACATTACCACTAAAGACTTTGAAAGACTATATATACGTGATACTACTGAAGCTACTGAGGTGAAAAAGACAACTAAAAGTTTAGAAAATGACAAAGAGGAATTTGTATCTTTTCCTTTTTTGTAATGGTCCTCCGTTTCATTTTCTTCCTTCGTGGATCAAAACATTCCTTTACCTGACTGATCTGTCGGCTGATGGAGGAGCCGTCCTGAGCTGAGAGTACGGTGCAGTACAATGCAGTACAGTACATTACAGTACAGTACAGTGCAGTACAGTGCAGTATAGTGTAGTACAGTACAGTACAGTGCAGTACAGTGCAGTACAGTGCAGTACAATACAGTGCAGTACAGTGCAGTACAATACAGTGCAGTACAGTACAGTAGCAGGCTGTTGTTTCTTTCTTCTGCATCGGTCTCAACCTTTTACTCAAAGGGCAGTGCAATGAGATCCATGCTAAAGACGTTGCCGTCAATGCAACAAGGCTGCCGCAGCTTGGTTCTATTCCTCTATTACAAACAAACATACAGTCATTTGTAACCAACCAAACGTTCAGCATGATTAAATGAATCAATTGCTTTTTGATGATGATGCCAGGAGAAGATTACTGGGCGGTGTTCTCTGTGATACACAATCAGATGTACAAAAGAAAAGAAAAAAAGAAACAGTGAATTGAAAATGAAAAGGATAGTGACATACCGTGTCTTCTAATTTACAAGATTTTAAAAAAAACTAGTAAATATATTCTTGAAGATTTTTTTATTTTGTTTTTATAATTGTTATTGACATCTTAATGAAATGCAGATAATATGCTTGACTTTTTGTTGTTGTCATTTTTATTTGTCAGGATACTAGAAATAATCAGGCAGAATCTATTTTGTATTTGTTTTTAATTTTGCACTATTTTTGAGGTTTGACACACTGGGAGCGTTATTATGCAGACTTTGACCTGGATGCCTATTTGTCTTGTTTTACAGTATATTATTATTTTTGAAGAACCATTCGATGAAGAATAAACGTAACCATAACTTAATCATAACCTTTTGGTCTGGAAAGGCACGTCAGATGTTGTTGCTTTATGTTTACCATTTCATTGACTCCCCAGTAGCATTATGTCCGGAGACGGTTCAGTAACAGTTGACCCAGTTTGTCTCTGCCTTATTGTGTAGGCTAACTATCCACACATACTCAACCCATGAAGTTAGCTAGCTAACGTTTTAAGTTTTGACCTAAGTCTTTGGCATTAAGATATAGTATTACGTTTAATCAATTAACTGTTTTCTGTGATTAACTAATTAAATCAATTAATAGTTCGAGTACGATGGTGATATCTTACGTCCCGAATGGCACCCTGTTCCCTTTATAGTGCACTACTTTTGATCAGAAGTAGTGCACTATGTAGGGAATAGGGTGCCATTTGAGACGCCGCGATAGTATAGTGAGTATAGTCAATGTAATTCTGATATGGCCATCATCACATGACGATGTGTCAACAAAGGTTTCAACTAAACGCAGGGCAAAGATTTCAGTTAATGCCTTAATCACATGCGTTTTTTTTCTCAAGGTTTCAACTTCCTATATTTGTTTGTTTTGTTTTGTCGTAAAGACATCGTGTAACTTATCCAGTTAGTTTGTCTGAAATTACACCAGTAACACCGACCTGGCTGGAAGAATGGAAAACATGATCAAACATACCTTTACATCATTCAACTGTCAAGTGAATGTATTTTTACCACATTTGCCAAAGACTTAGATCTTGTTCTTGTTTTCTATTTACAGCTTGCAGACGTCTGCATTGTGAGAGCAGTATTATAGGAAAAACACAACCTGTCCGTTATGAAAGTATATGTATCAATTCTATGCAGAGCAGAGATGGGCATCATTATTATGCATATTTTAGCTGTAAAACCCATAGGAAGGTGATTGAATTTATTTAATGTTATGTTATTTACAAACTGTTGATTTATTTGTAGAATAATTTGTGTATAATGTGAAGACACTGACTTCCACTCTGTAAATACAGTTAAATAATATGTACATCCTGGTCATCCGTATGATCCCTTTCATCCACTGGAGTCTCACTGGTACGTTTCAATAATAAAGTGTCTGAAATCTTCTAAGTCACGGTAGAGCATGGTACTACTTTCCTATCATGGACACACACACACACACACACACACACACACACACACACACACACACACACACACACACACACACCCACACCCACACCCACACCCACACCCACACCCACACACACACACACACACACACACACACACCCACACACACACACACACACACACCCACACCCACACCCCCAACCACACCCACACACCCACCCACACCCACACCCACACACACACACACACACACACACACACACCCACACGCACACGCACATGCACACGCACACACACACACACACATGTTGTGGGATTGGAAAAAATAGCTCCACACTAAGCAAGTAGAAAGAGAGATTGGGCTATGTTAACTCTCAACTGATGAGACCAACACAGAAGACATAACTGATATCAAGAATTGTATCTAAACAGGTAGCTTAGTGGTTAAGAGCGTTGTGCCAGTAACCGAAAGGTCGCTGGTTCTAATCCCCGAGCCGAGTAGGTGAAAAATCTGCCGTTGTGCCCTTGAGCAAGGCACTTAACCCTAATTGCTCCTGTAAATCGCTCTGGATAAGAACGTCTGCTAAATGACTAAAAATGTAAGACACAACTCACAGTTATATTACACTTGGGACACGAAACAAAACGCTCTATATTTCCCCTAACAATCATACATGTTGACAATTAATATTGTGCAACTAGACCAGAGCAGAGTAGAGTAGAGTAGAGCAGAGCAGAGTAGAGTAGAGTAGAGTAGAGTAGAGTAGACCAGAGCAGAGTAGAGGTATCTCCCTCAGTGTACAAGCCGAGTGTCAGAGAACTAACTAGGATTCTGATGATCTATAGAACTACAAGCCAAATGGCCTTAATCATTCTGCCAATTCTGTAAAAAAAAACACACATTAGAAATACATTTGGTATGTCAACTCAGATGCAGGACTCTGTGAAATCCATTGTCTACAGTAGTTAAAAGGTAGTTGACTAGCTACAGCCTGCGTGTGTACTTTAAAACCTCTTAGATGTAAAGTCCCCTGTTTTGGGGACCTGCGTGGTTCTGGTACCAGTTCTGTCTTACATATTTTTGCTTATACTGTAAATTGATATGTGGACACCGTAGATTGAAACGGTAGCCCTGATTCTCAGGGACACAGGAGCATGTCTCTTCTGCCTGGTGAAGCAGGATGTGAAATCTGACACCACTTGAAGCTGGGTTGTCCCTCCTACCATTTCATTCGCTCTTCCGACTGTCCATCAACTCCTGGCTGAACCCTACGTCACAGCCACTAACAATCCTTACATCATAACGCAGCAGGAGAGAGTGGTTTCTCGCTGTAGCACATTCAGAGATCGATTTATAGCCAGTAATGTAAAATAATTAATTTGATTTAAAACAAAAAGTACTTTCTGCTGGTCATAGATGGACAGGATTAATATAAGATGAAAGGTGAGTTCCTAACGACTTCGGGAAGCCAAGCTAGAGCTATGTGAAACGTTCACAGCAGTGGGGGAAGACGTTTTGATTAAGAGAGACCTTTAGAAAATATGCACGTTTTCTCTAACACTAAATATACAAATATATATTTTACACTTATAAGGAAGGTGAAATCTTATAGTCCTTTCAAGTCATTTCAAGTCATTTCAAGCCTTATTCATACAGTTTTTTAAAATAGGAAATACATCATAAAATATTTCATATTTTCATATTTTTATCATATCTGTACTGTGTACTTGAGCTTGTGTCCTCAAAAGTGACTACGCCTCTGCAATTTCGAACTATTTCTACCAGAAACTTAAGATTTTGAATTTGGGGGATTACGTAGATTACATTTTTTTATTACATTTAGTTACATTTAAGAGGTATCTAAGCTGACAAATAACATGGAAACATTTACTGAATCTATCACCACAGATTTAACAAAGTCATATTTTTTTAAAATAATAAACTCCTCTACTATGTCTACACTGAATTCACCGAAAATGTAATTGGAACATTTCCAGATACATTTATTTACTTTGAGAAGGGGGCTAAGATCATATTGTACATTGGTAGGGAGGGCTGCAGTTATAAGAATGCCTTCTAAATGTTTTCTTCATGTGGATCACTGAACACATAAAATGTTTAACCTCACTATGGCTTTTGTAAAGAATTATTATTATTTCCAACCAATGTAGCTGAATTCAATTAGTGTTAAGTTACAGAGAGAGAGAGAGAGAGCCTTAATGCAGGAAATCCCTCTTAGAGACCATCTTGTCTCTCTCTCTCTCTCTCTCTCTCTCTCTCTTCTCTCTCTCTCTCTCTCTCTCTCTCTCTCTCTCTCTCTCTCTCTCTCTCTCTCTCTCTCTCTCTCTCTCTCTCTCTCTCTCCTCTCTCTCTCTCTCTCTCGCTCTCTCTCTCGCTCTCTCTCTCTCTCTCTCTCTTTCTCTCTTTCTCTCTCTCCTTAATCCCTCCTCCATCCCACCACCTTATTCCATTCAGGAGGATTTATTTACATCGTTATTGAATGAATACAAAATTGTACTGATTAGCATTTTAGGCTACTATTTGCTAAAAGGATTTCAGTGGTGCAAATGGGATTATGTAGGAAGTCAGTACGATATGTTTTACATACTGTACCTTCATGAACATTGACTGGGATGTTAGCTTCTCTGAGAGAATACACCATGGTAATATGATATTAGCTTCTCTGAGAGAATACACCATGGTAATATGATATTAGCTTCTCTGAGAGAATACACCATGGTAATATGATATTAGCTTCTCTGAGAGAATACACCATGGTAATGTGATATTAGCTTCTCTGAGAGAATACACCATGGTAATATGACATTAGCTTCTCTGAGAGAATACACCATGGTAATATGATATTAGCTTCTCTGAGAGAATACACCATGGTAATATGACATTAGCTTCTCTGAGAGAATACACCATGGTAATATGACATTAGCTTCTCTGAGAGAATACACCATGGTAATATGATATTAGCTTCTCTGAGAGAATACACCATGGTAATATGATATTAGCTTCTCTGAGAGAATACACCATGGTAATATGATATTAGCTTCTCTGAGAGAATACACCATGGTAATATTACCTCAATTACCTCAACTAACCAGTGCCCCCGCACATTGACTCTGTACCGGTACCCCCTGTATATAGCCTTGCTACTGTTATTTTAATGCTGCTCACGATTTCATGAGCTCACCATCTAATCAAGTCCCTCCTCAGCCCATGTGGACAAGAGAAAATAGCTGATTGGTGGATTTGCATCAATCTAAATCTGAAATAATTAAGCATTGGACTTGCATGAATTTTTTCTTCCTTGATGACACACTTCTTACCTCCTGAAGTATTTACTGTATTTAATCATAAATCAGCCTTAAATCCCGCTGTGACAGGGGGGTTGGTACCTTGTCGTGTGCAACAGGGAGTGGCAATTGAATGCAATTATTATTTGTATTGTTATTATTGTTAAAACATTGTAGCCTGACTATCTATGGGTAACAGGGTTGATGTTTTATGCTCGACCCGCTCAGTTTTCCTCCACAAAACAGCTGAAGAGAGTAGAACCAGCTCATCTATGGTTTGACTGTTAGATGTTCAATGTTTCTTTTGAAAAACATATTTAAAAGGAATAGTTTCACCGTATTAAAACGAGAGTTCAGTTCGCGTAAACAGGGTTGACCTTAAAATGAGGGAAATTACGTAAATAAATCACAAATCACATTAAATAAATGATAATCTTCAGAAATGACTTTGTCAAAGCAACAAGATAACTAGGGCTTTACAATGATGGTGAAACTTGGAGACAGTTTGGGGTTAAGTGTGTTAAAATCTTCCTAGAATTGACACAGGGTTGACTGAGCGACATGTCAAAATGCTGAATTTTGGCATTTTAGCAAGTCTTTTTTCATAAAAATGCAAAATCAGATTTCTCTCTTGCTCTTTTAAAAATAAATATTCAGGCTAAGAGTTGAATAGTTGGCTAATGCACAGTGCACTCTCACTCCCTCACTCTCTCTCTCTCTCTCCCTCACTCTTTTCCCTCACTCTCGCTCCCTCACTCAGACACAGTCCTAAAGGAGCCACTTTTCCTTTTCCATTGTAATTCATTCTCTCTCTCTCTCTGCCTAGTGGTTGTTTTTCTCATGGGCCCCTGTGAAGCATCCCAAATCTGATGTTCTGTCAGCCTCTAACTGTCCTAGATGTTTGTCATTCACAGCTACTTGTTAAAGGAGAGGGGAGAAGAAAAAAAACCTTGACTCCTTCCTTTCCTTATCCCTCAGCTGAGAATTCCCAGTGGTAAAATTATTCCGTTTAGATGGAAACTTTTTTTTGTCCCTCCCCTGTCTAAATTGGCATATCTGTCTCTTTCTTTGTTTCACTGCAGAAACCAATAAACTGTGAACCTGGATGCAGCTGTCAATCAAACCTAATTTTTTACTTCCTTCAGCTTGCCAGATGACAACAACATCCCATAGAAAAAAAAAACAGAACAGAGATGGGGCGATCTGATTGGTTCTCATCCGCAAGGCATTACAGAAAAGCACCTGTCACTGCCTCTGCTCCTCAGAACAATAAGACTGAGGAGCCCACAGAGAAGATACAGGGGAAGATCTAATGAAGTCTATCTATTTATCGTTCTGTTTTACTAATCCCACCGTTTGTACTGATAATGACAATAGTTCAATGGATAGTTCAAACAAATTACAAAAATAAGCATTTGTTTTCGTGATAAAATATTTGCTTACAAGGTATATAAATACGTGTTTTTATTTGGGGTGAACTTTGCTCCAGTAAAAAAAAAAAAAAAAGCTCCAATGGCCCTGGTCAAAAGTAGTGCACTATATAAGGAATAGGACCCTTCGTATAATTCAGTAGTAATAACATAATGCAGCGTGCTGAAATCATGATTTACAGTTCCTGTATTCACAATGGGCCGATCGGCAGCTGGCTACGATGTTTAATTCATTCGTACAAAAATCTAATTATCCCATTCTGCCTTTTAGCTCCACTTTACAGAATCACTAGGGGCTGCGTCACAAATGGCAACCTGTTCCTCTACGTAGGGCTCTGGAGTCCGGTCGAAACTAGTGCACTGCATAGGGAATAGGGTGCCGTTTTGGGAAACGCACACACACACACAACGTAATTATGACTTCCACTGAGTCAGCTGAACAGACAGTAGAAAAGTTAGAAACGTACTTAAGAGCCGTCCTCATCACCGTTGGTCCATTGTGCTAATTCAATAGATTGTTCCTCACTTAAAGGTTTTGATATATGGCGTTTAGAGAAATATTCTGTGCGCATCTATGCCACAACACAGACAAAAAAGGGTTAGAGCAATGAGAATGACAGGGGAGGTTTTCAGCATTTTTGTTTTGCAGTGCAAACCAAAGCATCACGTATTGTATAATACCATCCACATATTTCATGATACAGTATGTACTGTACAGTACTGTGATAGCTCTAGTTAGTTCTACACATAAACTGAGTCTGTGCCATTTCCTTTCAGTGGGCTGGAGTTACAATAATAATAATAATAATAATATGCCATTTAGCAGACGCTTTTATCCAAAGCGACTTACAGTCATGTGTGCATACATTTTTAAGTATGGGTGGTCCCGGGGATCGAACCCACTACCCACTACCCTGCGCCATGCTCTACCAGCTGAGCTACAACAGGAATATACTGCAGCAGCAACTGAATTATAATCTGGTTATTGGCGTGTCAAATCCAGGATAAACCTTTAAGGATGTGATCATCAACGACATGGCAAAGAAGAAGTAAAAACAGGGCATTTCCTATCACGTCTTTATATGATATCTGAATAGCATGCGCTTTGACATTATGAAACAGGGCAACACATCTGCGGGTTTATGTGCTGTGTCTAATTGGATATGGCAATATATAATATGAATCTCCAGTATCCATCAATGTCCTGCCTGTGTTGGTTGGTCGGGGGGGCCTGTTCTCTTTGAATCACGGGGATGCGTCCCAAATGATACTCTATTCCCTATATAGAGCACTTCTTTTGACCAGGGCCCATAGCTTTATAGGGAATAGGGTGCAATTTGGGACATATCCATAGTGGTGTCAGTCGGGAAGCCCTGCTTGTTATGATGGCTGAGTGGCAATTATGAGGTAATGTTTTGACTCTTGCTGTGTGAGGCCATCCAGGAAGCACTTCAGAGAGGAGAGAGCCTAATCACTGAACATTGATTGATTGAATATAATAAATGCTCTGTTTGACTGAGAGTGTGTCAGAGAGAGAGAGAGAAGAGGGAGGGAGGGAGAGAGAGAGAGAGAGAGAGAGAGAGAGAGAGAGAGAGAGAGAGAGAGAGAGAGAGAGAGAGAGAGAGAGAGAGAGAGAGAGAGAGAGAGAGAGAGAGAGAGAGAGAGAGAGAGAGAGACAGAAAGATGTCCTGTCGTCATGTCAGAACGACAGCTCATTTTCAAATGGAACAAATGGCCAGTTATTAGATCTATCATCACAGGTGAGTACCAACCACACTGCAGCCAAAAGAGGCGACTGACTGACTGACTGGTTGGCATCTCTGCCAGATTCCTGCCACCACGTCACAGCCAGGCTGTGTCCCAAATGGCCCATAAGGATCTGGTCAAAAGTGGTGCAATACATAGGGAATAGGGTGCCGTTTGGGACGCTGCCCCAGAACTGAGCTAAACCTCATTTAGCCCCAGCAGTCTCTCCACCAGTAAATAATTACCCTAATAGCTTTTGTGTGATACATGACGCAATTAAAGCTGAATGCAGAGAGCCTCGGTGAAGTGAATATGTCAGGAACCACCACACACATACAGAAACTATACGGCTGACGGTTGGCTGGGAGACCATGGGTCTGTATGGAGAGGATAAGGTGCACTACTGTGGGCCCTGGTCAACAGTACTGCACTACAGCGAATAGGGAGACATTTGGGTCCGAAGGGTTTAGCTACCTGACTGGCCAATCAACAGTAGATCCTCCTGATACAGACAGACAGACAGACAGACAGACAGACAGACAGACAGGCAGGCAGACAGGCAGGCAGGCAGGCAGGCAGGCAGGCAGGCAGGCAGGCAGGCAGGCAGGCAGACAGACAGACAGACAGACAGACAGACAGACAGACAGACAGACAGACAGACAGACAGACAGACAGACAGACAGACAGACAGACAGACAGACAGACAGACAGACAGACAGACAGACAGACAGACAGAAGTAGCCTTTGTTAATCAGCAGGATATGTCAGAGGAGGTTGTTTGTTTGCAACCCACCCAGGGAACCCAGGAATATTCACACCATAAAAAACCTTAAACCTCTCACAGTTTGACACAGCTAGACTCCCTCTTCCTGTTAAAGCTGCACTAAAAACTGAACGGAGATCAGGGAAAATGAAAGTGGAGATAGAGGGTTAGAGAAAAAGCTGAATTATCAAGCATCAAGCCCCCAACCCCATCCTCCTTTCCTCTGTTACCACCAGCCCTAACCCCTTGTTCCTCCTCCCATTCCCCCGCTCCTCTCTCTCTCCTCTCCCAACACCCAGTCACTGTCAGGCCAAACACATGATGAATTGCCCTGTCAACAGAATTCATTCAGGGACCAATTAATTCAGCAGAAATGAACTAGAGCCATCAGTCGCTGAAAAACTCAGTGCAAAGAGAGCAAAGTAGCTCTCTGGATGAAAGAGAGATGGGGAGAGTATATGAAGAGAGAGGGGGTAGAGAGAAGGGGGGGTAGAGAGAGGGGGGGTAGAGCGAGAGGGGGTAGAGAGAGAGAGGAGTGAGAGAGAGGGGGTAGAGAGAGAGGGGGGGGTAGAGAGAGAGGGGGGGTAGAGAGAGGGGTAGAGAGAGAGGGTAGAGAGAGAGGGGGTAGAGAGAGAGAGGAGTGAGAGAGAGGGGGTAGAGAGAGAGAGGGGGTAGAGAGAGAGGGTAGAGAGAGTGGAGTGAGAAAGGGGGGGTAGAGAGAGAAGAGTGAGAGGGTAGAGAGAGGGAATTGAGAGAGAGGGGGGAGTGAGAGAGGGAATGAGAGAGGTAGAGAGCGGGGAGTGAGAGAGAGAGGGGGGTAGAGAGAGAGGAGTGAGAGAGAGGGGGTTGAGAGAGAGGGGGGAGAGAGGGGGGGTAGAGAGAGGGGATAGAGAGAGAGGGAAGAGAGAGAAAGGGGCTAGAGAGAGAGAGAGGAGTGAGAGAGAGGGGGTAGAGAGAGGGGGGTAGAGAGATTGAGAGAGGAGTGAGAAATAGAGGGGTAGAGAGAGAAGAGTGAGAGAGAGAGGGTGAGAGAGGGGGTAGAGAGAGAAAGAGAGAGGGGATTGAGAGGGGGGAGTGAGAGAGGGGAGTGAGAGAGGGTAGAGAGCGGGGAGTGAGAGAGAGAGGGGGTAAAGAAAGAGCGGAGAGTGAAAGAGAGGGGGGTAGAGAGAGAAGGAGGTAGAGAGAGGGGGTATAGAGAGAGGGGGGAGAGAAGGGGGGAGAGAGAGAGAGAGAAAAAGAGGGGATTGAGAAGTGAGAGAGGGGGTAGAGAGAGAGGGGAGTGAGAGAGGGGGTAGAGAGAGAGGGGAGTGAGAGAGAGAGGGGAGTGAGAGAGAGGTGGGTAGAGAGGGGGATAGTGAGGGGGTAGAGAAAGAGAGGGGTGAGAGAGTGGGGAAGAGAGAGAGAGAGAGAGGGGGGAGTGAGGGGGTAGAGAGAGAGGGAGAGAGCGGAGTGAGAGAGAGAAAGGGGGGGTAGAGAGAGAGGGAGTGAGAGAGAGGGGTGTAGAGAGAGAGGGATAGACAGAGAGGGGAGTGAGAGAGAGAAGTGGTGGTAGAGAGAGAGAGTGGGGTAGAGAGAGAGGGTAGAGAGAGAGAGGAGTGAGAGAGAGGGGGTAGAAAGAAAGGGAGAGAGGGGAGTGAGAGAGGAGAGATAGAGAGTGAGGGGGTAGAGAGAGGGGGGAGTGAGAGAGAGGGGTTAGAATGAGAGGGGAGTGAGAGAGAGGGGTAGAGAGAGGGGGGAGTGAGAGAGAGGGGTTAGAATGAGAGGGGAGTGAGAGAGAGGGGTAGAGAGAGGGGGGAGTGAGAGAGAGGGGTAGAGAGAGAGGGGAGTGAGAGAGAGGTGGGTAGAGAGAGGGGGTAGAGAAAGAGAGGAGTGAGAGATGGGGGTAGAGAGAGAGCAGAGAGAGAGGAGAAAGAGAGAGAGAGAGAGAGAGAGAGAGAGAGAGCGAGGGGGGGAGGGGGGGGGGGGGTGCCGAGGGAGCTTGGTGGAAGTTAGCCTGACAGGAATTGGTCATTTAATGCTTTAGCGCACTGGAGACAGCCCCTGTCATACAGAAAGCCATGACAGGACTCCCCTGGTGCTTTATTTATTAATTATCCAGAGCAGCCAGGGGCCATTTAACTGTCTCACTCCAGGCCTGTCAACTCCACTTCTTGTCATTTCCCATTCCTCCGTAAACACATCCTTTAACACCGCACCAGAGGTTAATAGAAGGAAATCCACACACCTATTGAAATATAGACATTTTTCAAGGGAACAGGGAATACAGTACAGTTTGCTATGCTATCTGAATGTGGTTGGTTTGGTTCCAGCTGAGTTGTACATTAGATTTAATTTGGACGGCGTGGAATGCAGAGATAAAGAGATGGGCCGATGACGGTAAGGGGGTTTACCTGCACAAACATTGGGATCTTGTTCCCCTCAGGGGTACAGGCTGAAAAATCCACAGACAATTTCTCCATAAATGCACTCTCTTATAGGCTTAATATATGCATGGGTGTTGGATAAAGCAACTCCAAGTTAATTTGTGGAATTTCTTTCCTTCTTAATGCGTTTGAGCCAATCAGTTGTGTTGTGACAAGGTAGAGGGGGTATACAGAAGATAGCCCTATTTGGTAAAAAACCAAGTCCATATTATGGCAAGAACAGCTCAAATAAGCAAAGAGAAACGACCGTCCATCATTACTCTAAGACATGAAGGTCAATCAATACGGAACATTTCAAGAACTTTGAAACCATCATGTGCTATGATGAAACTGGCTCTCATGGAATGGAAGACCCAGAGTTACCTCTGCTGCAGAGGATAAGTTAATTAGAGTTAACTGCACCTCAGATTGCAGCCCAAATAAATGCTTCACAGAGGTCAAGTCACAGACACATGTCAACATCAACTGTTCAGAGGGGACTGTGTGAATCAGGCCTTCATGGTCGAATTGCTGCAAAGAAACCACTACTAAAGGACACCAATAAGAAGAAGAGACCTGCTTGGGCCAAGAAACACGAGCAATGGACATTAGACCGGTGGAAATTTGTCCTTTGGTATGGAGTCCAAATTGGAGATTTTTGGTTCCAACCGCCGTGTCTTTGTGAGAAGCGGTGTGGGTGAACGGATGATCTCCGCATGTGTAGTTCCCACCGTAAAGCATGGAGGAGGAGGTGTTATGGCGTGGGAGTGCTTTGCTAGTGACACTGTCTGTGATTTATTTAGAATTCAAGGCACACTTAACCAGCATGGCTACCACAGCATTCTGCAGCAATACGCCATCCCATCTGGTTTGGGCTTAGTGGGACTATCATTTGTTTTTCAACAGGACAATGACCCAACACACATCCAGACTGTGTAAGGGCTTTTTTACCAAGAAGGAGAGAGATGGAGTGCTGCATCAGATGACCTGGCCTCCACAATCCCCCAACCTCAACCCAATTGAGATGGTTTGGGATGAGTCAGATGGCAGAGTGAAGGAAAAGCAGCCAACAAGTGCTAAGCATATGTGGGAACTCTTTCAAGACTGTTGGAGAAGCATTCCAGGTGAAGCTGGTTGAGAGAATGCCAAGAGTGTGCAAAGCTGTCATCAAGGCAAATGGTGGGTATAAAATATATTTTGATTTTTTAAAACACTTTTTTGGTTACTACATAATTCCATATGTGTTATTTCATATTTCATTTCATTTTGAAGTCTTCACTATTATTCTACAATGTAGAAAATAGTAAAAATAAAGAAAAACCCTTGAATGAGTAGGTGTGTCCAAACTTTTGACTGGTACTGTATATATGTTTTTATCATAATTATAATAATAATTTAGCAGATTTATCTAAACTTTTGTTGAGAAAATTGTGGAAGGAATGGCAGTAGCCAACAAACTATTGAAGTTCCGTCTGGGAAAAATAAAGTTCCTCTATTCTGTTGTATTCTGTTGTATTCTGTTCTATTCTATTCTGTTCTATTCTGTTCTGTTCTATTCTATTCTATTCTATTCTGTTCTGTTCTGTTCTGTTCTGTTCTGTTCTGTTCTGTTCTGTTCTATTCTATTCTGTTCTGTTCTATTCTGTTCTGTTCTATTCTGTTCTATTCTGTTCTATTCTATTCTGTTCTATTCTATTCTATTCTATTCTGTTCTATTCTGTTCTATTCTATTCTATTCTATTCTGTTCTGTTCTATTCTGTTCTGTTCTGTTCTATTCTATTCTGTTCTATTCTATTCTGTTCTATTCTATTCTGTTCTATTCTATTCTATTCTGTTCTATTCTGTTCTATTCTGTTCTATTCTATTCTGTTCTATTCTATTATATTCTGTTCTATTCTATTCTATTATGTTCTATTCTGTTATGTTCTGTTCTATTCTATTCTATTCTATTCTGTTCTATTCTGTTCTATTCTATTCTATTCTATTCTATTCTATTCTATTCTATTCTATTCTGTTCTATTCTGTTCTATTCTATTCTGTTCTATTCTGTTCTATTCTGTTCTGTTCTATTCTATTCTGTTCTATCCTGTTCTATTATATTCTGTTATATTCTATTCTATTCTGTTCTATTCTGTTCTGTTCTATTCTGTTCTATTCTGTTCTATTATATTCTATTCTGTTCTATTCTGTTCTGTTCTATTCTATTCTATTCTATTCTGTTCTGTTCTGTTCCGTTCTATTCTGTTCTATTCTATTCTGTTCTGTTCTATTCTGTTCTGTTCTATTCTGTTCTATTCTGTTCTATTCTATTCTGTTCTATTCTATTCTATTCTATTCTGTTCTATTCTGTTCTATTCTATTCTATTCTGTTCTGTTCTATTCTGTTCTGTTCTGTTCTATTCTATTCTGTTCTATTCTATTCTGTTCTATTCTATTCTGTTCTATTCTATTCTATTCTGTTCTATTCTGTTCTATTCTGTTCTATTCTATTCTGTTCTATTCTATTCTGTTCTATTCTGTTCTGTTCTGTTCTGTTCTATTCTGTTCTGTTCTATTCTGTTCTGTTCTATTCTGTTCTATTCTGTTCTATTATATTCTGTTCTATTCTATTCTATTATGTTCTATTCTGTTCTGTTCTGTTCTATTCTGTTCTATTCTGTTCTATTCTATTCTATTCTATTCTATTCTATTCTATTCTATTCTATTCTATTCTGTTCTATTCTGTTCTGTTCTATTCTGTTCTATTATATTCTGTTCTATTCTATTCTATTATATTCTATTCTATTCTATTCTGTTATATTCTGTTCTATTATATTCTGTTCTATTCTGTTCTATTCTGTTCTATTATATTCTGTTCTATTCTATTCTATTCTGTTCTATTCTGTTCTGTTCTATTCTATTCTATTCTATTCTATTCTGTTCTATTCTGTTCTATTCTGTTCTATTATATTCTATTCTGTTCTATTCTGTTCTGTTCTATTCTGTTCTGTTCTATTCTATTCTATTCTATTCTATTATATTATATTCTATTCTATTCTATTCTGTTCTATTCTGTTCTGTTCTGTTCTGTTCTGTTCTATTCTATTCTATTCTGTTCTATTCTGTTCTATTCTGTTCTATTCTGTTCTGTTCTATTCTATTCTGTTCTATTCTGTTCTATTCTGTTCTGTTCTATTCTGTTCTATTCTGTTCTGTTCTATTCTGTTCTGTTCTATTCTGTTCTATTCTATTCTATTATGTTCTGTTCTATTCTGTTCTATTCTGTTCTGTTCTATTCTGTTCTGTTCTATTCTGTTCTATTCTATCTAATCAGACACGTATATTGCCCTGTAGACTACAGTACAGTCATTGTGAAGCCCATATGGTGGACGCCTGCAATACTGTTAGCAGGATCATTTATGAGAGGAGACGACAGTCCACGAGTCGGCCCGGCCAAAACCTTGATCAGAGAGGAGACGACAGTCCACGAGTCGGCCCGGCCAAAACTTCAATCTTTCCTCTATTGTGTGCTGATCAGTGAATCAATATTTTATAGGAGCTTTTCTTCAACCAGGCACGTCTCATATTGCGTACCAAATGGCACCCTATTCCCTATATAGTGCTCTACTTTTAACCCTATCTGCCCTGGTCAAAAGTTGCGCACTATATAGGGAATAGGGTTCCATTTGGGATGCAGTCTAGTGTAAAAGGAGTAGCAGCAGTTGTGAGGCGGTTTGTGATGGTGATGCCTGACAGATGCGTATTCCTTTACCAAGATCAACAACTTGAGGCTAATCACTACTGTAAAACACAACCCACATTGAGGCTAATCACTACTGTAAAACACAACCCACCTTGAGGCTAATCACTACTGTAAAACACAAACCACCTTGAGGCTAATCACTACTGTAAAACACAACCCACCTTGAGGCTAATCACTACTGTAAAACACAACCCACCTGGAGGCTAATCACTGCTGTAAAACACAACCCACCTTGAGGCTAATCACTACTGTAAAACACAACCCACCTGGAGGCTAATCACTACTGTAAAACACAACCCACCTTGAGGCTAATCACTACTGTAAAACACAACCCACCTTGAGGCTAATCACTACTGTAAAACACAACCCACCTGGAGGCTAATCACTACTGTAAAACACAACCCACCTTGAGGCTAATCACTACTGTAAAACACAACCCACCTTGAGGCTAATCACTACTGTAAAACACAACCCACCTTGAGGCTAATCACTACTGTAAAACACAACCCACCTTGAGGCTAATCACTACTGTAAAACACAACCCACCCCACAAATGTCGTTACCACAATATTTAATGGCACCAAGACCAGGACATGAATGTATAAAGTGTCTCCGAGTAGGAGTGACGACCTGGATCAGTTTTGCCTTTTAGATTATAATGAATGTGATTACATGGAGAGTTGGGACCTGATCCTAGATCAGTACTCCCACTCCGAGATGCTGTTGTGCGTACAGCCCCAGATAGATGTTCATACAGCAGTAGGTAGGTTAAAGAAACCAAGCAGGAGATACAGAGATGTAAATTCAGCCGACAGAAACCTTCAACCGGTTTTCCCCATTATGTAGCGAGTCGGAGTCTGAGTCTGAGTCTTCTCTAGTCTCTACTCCTCCCGTTACGGGGTCTGAGACGCCGAAGGCTCCCACCATTAGCTCTGACAAATTGAAAACCCTAGTCATTGGCGACTCCATTACCCGCAGTATTAGACTTAAAACGAATCACCCAGCGATCATACACTGTTTACCAGGGGGCAGGGCTACCGACGTTAAGGCTAATCTAAAGATGGTGCTGGCTAAAGCTAAAACTGGCGAGTGTAGAGAGTATAGAGATATTGTTATCCACGTCGGCACCAACGATGTTAGGATGAAACAGTCAGAGGTCACCAAGTGCAACATAGCTTCAGCGTGTAAATCAGCTAGAAAGATGTGTCGGCATCGAGTAATTGTCTCTGGCCCCCTCCCAGTTAGGGGAAGTGACGAGCTCTACAGCAGAGTCTCAGCACTTAATCGCTGGTTGAAAACTGTTTTCTGCCCCTCCCAAAAGATAACATTTGTGGATAATTGGCCCTCTTTCTGGGACTCACCCACAAACAGGATCAAGCCTGACCTGCTGAGGAGTGACGGACTCCATCCTAGCTGGAGGGGTGCTCTCCTCTTATCTACCAACATAGATAGGGCTCTAACTCCTTTAGCCCCACAGTGAAATAGGGTGCAGGCCAGGCAGCAGGCTGTTAGCCAACCTGCCAGCTTAGTGGAGTCTGCCAATAGTATAGTCAGTGTAGTCAGCTCAGCCATACCCATTGAGACTGTGTCTGTGCCTCGACCTAGGTTGGGCAAAACTAAACATGGTGGTGTCCACCCTAGCAATCTTATTAGGATAAAGACCTCCTCCATTCCTGCCATTATTGAAAGAGATCGTGATACCTCACATCTCAAAATAGGGTTACTTAATGTTAGATCCCTCACTTCAAAGGCAGTCATAGTCAATGAACTAATCACTGATCATAATCTTGATGTGATTGGCCTGACTGAAACATGGCTTAAGCCTGATGAATTTGCTGTGTTAAATGAGGCCTCACCTCCTGGTTACACTAGTGACCATATTCCCCGTGCATCCCGCAAAGGCGGAGGTGTTGCTAACATTTACGATAGCAAATTTCAATTTACAAAAAAAAAAATGACGTTTTCATCTTTCGAGCTTCTAGTCATGAAATCTATGCAGCCTACTCAATCACTTTTTATAGCTACTGTTTACAGGCCTCCTGGGCCATATACAGCGTTCCTCTCTGAGTTTCCTGAATTCCTATCAGACCTTGTAGTCATAGCAGATCATATTCTAATTTTTGGTGATTTTAATATTCACATGGAGAAGTCCACAGACCCACTCCAAAAGTCCTTCGGAGCCATTATCGACTCAGTGGGTTTTGTCCAACATGTCTCTGGACCTACTCACTGCCACAGTCATACTCTGGACCTAGTTTTGTCCCATGGAATAAATGTTGTAGATCTTAATGTTTTTCCACAAAATCCTGGACTATCGGACCACCATTTTATTACGTTTGCAATCGCAACAAATAATCTGCTCAGACCCCAACCAAGGAGCATCAAAAGTCGTGCTATAAATTCTCAGACAACACAAAAATTCATTGATGCCCTTCCAGACCCCTTCTGCCTACCCAAGGACGTCAGAGGACAAAAATCAGTTAACCACTTAACTGAGGAACTAAATTTAACCTTGCACAATACCCTAGATGCAGTTGCACCCCTAAAAACGAAAAACATTTGTCATAAGAAACTAGCTCCCTGGTATACAGAAAATACCCGAGCTTTGAAGCAAGCTTCCAGGAAATTGGAACGGAAATGGCGCCACACCAAACTGGAAGTCTTCCGACTAGCTTGGAAAGACAGTACCGTGCAGTACCGAAGAGCCCTCACTGCTGCTCGATCATCCTACTTTTCCAAATTAATCGAGGAAAATAAGAACAATCCAAAATTTCTTTTTGATACTGTTGCAAAGCTAACTAAAAAGCAGCATTCCCCAAGAGAGGATGGTTTTCACTTCAGCAGTGATAAATTCATGAACTTCTTTGAGGAAAAGATCATGACCATTAGAAAGCAAATTACGGACTCCTCTTTGAATCTGCGTATTCCTCCAGGGCTTAGCTGTCCTGGATCTGCACAGCTCTGCGAGGGCCTGGGATCGGGAGAGACACTTAAGTGTTTTAGTACTATATCTCTTGACACAATGATGAAAATAATCATGGCCTCTAAACCTTCAAGCTGCATACTGGATCCTATTCCTACTAAACTGCTGAAGGAGCTGCTTCCTGTGCTTGGCCCTCCTATGTTGAACATAATAAACAGCTCTCTATCCACCGGATGTGTACCAAACTCACTAAAAGTGGCAGTGATAAAGCCTCTCTTGAAAAAGCCAAACCTTGACCCGGAAAATATAAAAAACTATCGGCCAATATCGAATCTTCCATTCCTCTCAAAAATTTTAGAAAAAGCTGTTGCGCAGCAACTCACTGCCTTTCTGAAGACAAACAATGTATACGAAATGCTTCAGTCTGGTTTTAGACCCCATCATAGCACTGAGACTGCACTTGTGAAGGTGGTAAATGACCTTTTAATGGCGTCAGACCGAGGCTCTGCATCTGTCCTCGTGCTACTAGACCTTAGTGCTGCCTTTGACACCATCGATCACCACATTCTTTTGGAGAGACTGGAAACCCAAATTGGTCTACACGGACAAGTTCTGGCCTGGTTTAGATCCTACCTGTCGGAAAGATATCAGTTTGTCTCTGTGAATGGTCTGTCCTCCGACAAATCAACTGTACATTTCGGTGTTCCTCAAGGTTCCGTTTTAGGACCACTATTGTTTTCACTATATATTTTACCTCTTGGGGATGTTATTCGAAAACATAATGTTAACTTTCACTGCTATGCGGATGACACACAGCTGTACATTTCAATGAAGCATGGTGAAGCCCCAAAATTGCCCTCGCTAGAAGCCTGTGTTTCAGACATAAGGAAGTGGATGGCTGAAAACTTTTTACTTTTAAACTCGGACAAAACAGAGATGCTTGTTCTAGGTCCCAAGAAACAAAGAGATCTTCTGTTAAATCTGACAATTCATCTTGATGGTTGTAAAGTCGTCTCAAATAAAACTGTGAAGGACCTAGGCGTTACTCTTGACCCTGATCTCTCTTTTGACGAACATATCAAGACTGTTTCAAGGACAGCTTTTTTCCATCTACGTAACATTGCAAAAATCAGAAATTTTCTGTCCAAAAATGATGCAGAAAAATTAATCCATGCATTTGTTACTTCTAGATTAGACTACTGCAATGCTCTATTTTCCGGCTACCCGGATAAAGCACTAAATAAACTTCAGTTAGTGCTAAATACGGCTGCTAGAATCCTGACTAGAACCAAGAAATTTGATCATATTACTCCAGTGCTAGCTTCCCTACACTGGCTTCCTGTTAAGGCAAGGGCTGATTTCAAGGTTTTACTGTTAACCTATAAAGCGTTACATGGGCTTGCTCCTACCTATCTTTCCGAGTTGGTCCTGCCGTACATACCAATACGTACGCTACGGTCACAAGACGCAGGCCTCCTAATTGTCCCTAGAATTTCTAAGCAAACAGCGGGAGGCAGGGCTTTCTCCTATAGATCTCCATTTTTATGGAACAGTCTGCCTACCCATGTGAGAGACGCAGACTCGGTCTCAACCTTTAAGTCTTTACTGAAGACTTATCTCTTCAGTAGGTCATATGATTGAGTGTAGTCTGGCCCAGGAGTGTGAAGGTGAACGGAAAGGCTGGAGCAACGAACAGCCCTTGCTGTCTCTGCCAGGCCGGTTCCCCTCTCCACTGGGGTTCTCTGCCTCTAACCCTGTTGCAGGGGCTGAGTCACTGGCCTGCTGGTGCTCTTTCATGCCGTCCCTGGGAGGGGTACGTCAATTGAGTGGGTTGAGTTACTGACGTGATCTTCCTGTCTGGGTTGGCGACCCCCCCCCCCCTTGGTTTGTGCTGTGGTGGAGACCTCTGTGGGCTATACTCGGCCTTGTCTCAGGATTGTAAGTTGGTGGTTGGGGATATCCCTCTAGTGGTGCGGGGGCTGTGCTTTGGCGGAGTGGGTGGGGTTATATCCTTCCTGTTTGGCCCTGTCCGGGGGTTTCTTCGGATGGGGCCACAGTGTCTCCGGACCGCTCCTGTCTCAGCCTCCAGTATTTATGCTGCAGTAGTTTATGTGTCGGGGGGCTGGGGTTAGTTGGTTATACCTGGAGTACTTCTCCTGTCTTATCCAGTGTCCTGTGTGAATTTAAGTATGCTCTCTCTAATTCTCTCGTTCTCTCTTTCTCTCTGAGAACC
This sequence comes from Coregonus lavaretus, assembly GCF_964263955.1. NCBI lineage: Eukaryota > Metazoa > Chordata > Actinopteri > Salmoniformes > Salmonidae > Coregonus > Coregonus lavaretus. The sequence goes on along the minus strand of NW_028164466.1, from coordinate 411,105 downwards.
TGAGCCCTAGGACCATACGTCAGGACTACCGGGCATGATGACACCCTGCTGCCCCCAGTCCGCCTGGCCTTGCTGCTATTCCAGTTTCAACTGTTCTGCCTGCGGCTACGAAACCCCTACCTGTCCCAGACCTGCTGTTTTCAACTCTAAATGATCGGCTATGAAAAGCCAACTGAGAGACCTGAGCCCTAGGACCATACGTCGGGACTACCGGCCGTGGTGACTCCTTGCTATCCCCAGTCCGCCTGGCCTTGCTGCTATTCCAGTTTAAACTGTTCTGCCTGCGGTTATGGAACCCCTACCTGTCCCAGACCTGCTGTTTTAAACTCTAATGATCGGCTATGAAAAGCCAACTGAGATTTATTCCTGATTATTATTTGACCATGCTTGTCACTTATGAACATTTTTGAACATCTTGGCATGGTTCTGTTATAATCTCCACCCGGCACAGCCAGAAGAGGACTGGCCACCCCTCATAGCCTGGTTCCTCTCTAGGTTTCTTCCTAGGTTTTGCCTTTCTAGGGAGTTTTTCCTAGCCACCGTGCTTCTACACCTGCATTACTAGCTGTTTGGGGTTTTAGGCTGGGTTTCTGTACAGCACTTCGAGATATTAGCTGATGTAAGAAGGGCTATATAAAATAAAATTGAAAAAAAAAATAAAAAAAATAAAATTGAAAATAAAAACTTGGGCCCTGGACATTTTCAGATATGGAGCAATCAGAAAAACCATACAAATATTTCATGGCACAGATAAAGACTAGATAGAACTACAGTAGAGGGAGGGGGGGGGAGAGACCAGCCCAGAGATAAGGAGATGCTCTGCCGTATATAATTAATTAAAGGATCCTAATTAGGAACGTGAGAGCAGGTGCCAGGCTACGGGCTGACAGAACCGACAGCCAGACAACAGGAGGGGGGGGGGGGGGGGGGGGGGTAGACTACGGGTAAGAGGGGTGTAACGTGACAAGAAGAGAAGGGACAAAGAAACTTTCTGCCTTTTGTCATATGAAACCTCCAAGGAATAGTTATGTGACAGAAACTGTAGACCCAGACTCCATGGGGTCTCTCCTCTCTTTGTTTAAGACAGATTTTCATTTCGCCAATTGGAGGTTTATGCAGGCAAGCAAGCAAGCAGGCATAGAGAGATGCTTTTCCTTCTTCATTTCCCCTATCCTCATTATTTCAGCATATGCTAAGAATTGCCTGTTGTATGTACAGTGTCTGCCTTGACTCAGGTGAATTGCCTGTTGTATGTACGGTGTCTGCCTTGACTCAGGTGAATTGCCTGTTGTATGTACGGTGTCTGCCTTGACTCAGGTGAATTGCCTGTTGTATGTACGGTGTCTGCCTTGACTCAGGTGAATTGCCTGTTGTATGTACGGTGTCTGCCTTGACTCAGGTGAATTACCTGTTGTATGTACGGTGTCTGCCTTGACTCAGGTGAATTGCCTGTTGTATGTACGGTGTCTGCCTTGACTCAGGTGAATTGCCTGTTGTATGTCCGGTGTCTGCCTTGACTCAGGTGAATTGCCTGTTGTATGTCCGGTGTCTGCCTTGACTCAGGTGAATTGCCTGTTGTATGTACGGTGTCTGCCTTGACTCAGGTGAATTGCCTGTTGTATGTACGGTGTCTGCATTGACTCAGGTGAATTGCCTGTTGTATGTACGGTGTCTGCCTTGACTCAGGTGAATTGCCTGTTGTATGTACGGTGTCTGCCTTGACTCAGGTGAATTGCCTGTTGTATGTACGGTGTCTGCCTTGACTCAGGTGAGTTAGGATCCTATATCTATGGTTGTATATTCCATGTATTGAAATACAACCCCAAAATGAAATCATGTTTTCCTAAATACTGGCCCCTATTCGGTATTTAGTACACTAGTTTAGACCAGGGCCTGTCAAAAATAGTGAACTATAAAGGGTATAGGGTGCCATTTGGGACGCATTTGGGACGCCATTTTCACTATGTGAAAGGTGATGTCAGAGCATCACCTGATTTCCCCTTTGGTCTAATGGGGTAAGTAGACCACTACTCATTTTCCTAAATGTGTTCCAAGTCGCTGTAGATTCACTGAGAATCCCCCGTTCATCCTTTGGATAAATACTGCACACCATAACACATTAGGAGTGATAATACCACAGGGCTGAAAATGGCCAGTCGGTCGTACAGTTACATTGCCTAGTCTCCAAATGTTGATACACAAACATCCACCTATTTGTGTTTTCTCCAGTCTCTGTGAGTGTCAGTGGATAAGGTAATTGTGTCCATTGATATTTAGAGAGAGAAAAAAACACACACACCATTTCCACCATTAGGAGAGGAGAAGTCCAGCGTGTGAAAGGGGAGCTGGGCTCAGAAGGGGCATCAGCCTATTTTATCACAATTTGCTCACTAACCAGTTACAAATGTGGCATGTGATCACAATAATGAGTCTTGATGTCACTTAGCCTTTGGGCCGTGCGTGGAATTGTAAAGCAGGGTGTCAGTGCCTTCCTTCCCTCGGTCCCACTCTCTGGCTCTCTCAGGCCCTCCTGCACACAAGGTGACAGACACCTTGGTTAAAGAGAGAGAGAGGGGGGAGAGAGAGAGAGGGGGGTGGATAGAGAGAGAGGAGAGGAGAGAGAGAGAGGAGAGAGAGAGGAGAGGAGAGAGAGAGAGGGGGGGGTGGATAGAGAGAGAGGAGAGGAGAGAGAGAGAGAGAGAGGAGAGAGAGAGAGGGGGGTGGAGAGAGAGAGAGGAGAGGAGAGAGAGAGGGGGGGTGGATAGAGAGAGAGTTGAGAGAGCGCGAGAGAGAGCACGAGAGAGAGGAGAGAGAGAGAGAGAGAGAGAGCGTGAGAGAGAGGAGAGTGAAAAAGAGAGAGAGAGCGAGAGAGCGAGAGAGAAGAGAGAGAGAGAGAGAGAGAGAGAGAGAGAGAGAGAGAGAGAGAGAGAGAGAGAGAGAGAGAGAGAGAGAGCGAGAGAGAGAGAGAGAACCCAGCCACTTGGTTTCTCTAACAGCATTATAAATTACTGTAGATCCTATTTGTGTCAGTGGAGGCAAGTGAGGGGAAAATTCAACATCAGTCTATTTATTCATTTACTTATTCTACCAACCAATTCTCTGTCTGGGTGTGTAACAGCCTGTCTGGGAGAGAGCGGTGAGTGGGGACAGTCACACTGCACACAGAACAACTGTGATGTGTTTAGTAACAGGTTAGGGCATAATATGCCTCTGGTGTTTAGTGGCAGGTTAGGGTGTTTTGGAAGGCACTACACGCTTAGAAGAAAAGTTGCTATCTAGAACCAATAAGGGTTATTCAGCTGTCCCCACAGGAGAACCCTTTGAAGAACCCTTTTAGGTTCCAGGTAGAACCCTTTTGAGTTCCATGTAGAACCTTTTCCACAGAGGGTTCTACATGGAACACAAAAGAGTTCTACCTGGAACCAAAAAGTGTTCTTCCTGGAACCAAAAAGGGTTATCCTATGGGGACAGCTGAATAACTATTTTGGAACCCTTTTTTCTAAGAGTGTAGCGCAATCAGAGGATTTAAAAAAAAAAACACAGACGAAACATAAAGGAGTGTTTCTAGGCAACAGATTATATATTTGGAATATTATTAATTCAGAATTAAATAGTATGTAATGATAGATACAGTATGTCTCAACCTCACGTGCAGCCTGAACTGCCAAATAAAGTGTATTGACCAAAATCACTTTTAAATGGAGTTTTAACTAGAGTGCTTACACATCGACATATCAGAAAACTTTTGATATCAGCAACTGCCTGTGTCTCAGCTAAACATGAAATTAAATTCCAATACTGTCTTGCTAAGCAACGTTATTTGAATAGATGCTGAGGCTAAGTGCTATAAACGCTCACCTGACAGGAAATTCACAGCATTCTATGGAAGCTATGGAATGTTCGCAGTAGTTCCAGGTTTTGAGTAATCAATAATGAGTGACAGAGAATAGATTTTAAAATAGTAATTTCCCCGCAAACAACACCACAAGTGATTTAGAGAGGGCCAAATTGATAAGACCATTTTTTGGATGCAAGCGAGTCTGTCAATTCTACCAAAAAGTTAATGCTGAATTAGAGGTGTGTGGAGAGGCTTTTCTTTTAATTATCTAGGGATGGGAACGGACTGTGCATCATCATTAGTTTGACTAAATAGCGGCGGTCAGTGACTCAAGTAGTGGTAAACGCACATTAACAGGCGGAGCAGGGAGAGCTATATTCAATTTGAAAGCCTTCTTTCTTAATCCATCTCCTGTGATCATGTGAAACGCTGAGGCATGGGCTTTTACATTCAATTACATTAATCAGGTTAATGCAGAGTAAAATGTCAACATTGTAATCAAGAACTAGCAAACTAGCGAAAACTTAAATGTCTATCTGTGAACCTGCCTTAATTTAAATGGGTCTGTCAAATGGTTTGTCTCAATCTTCATTTTGTGTTTGTGTCTTCTTTTGAAATTGAGCATTGAGGATTCTCCATGCAAACAATTAAATAGCAACAGTATCTTAGGTTAGATTTTAACATTAACATAAGAGCACATAAAGACTTTATCCTGCCGCAAAATAGCATCATTCCAGTACTGTCATCTCCTCCTGTTATGCCTACATAGACCTATTTACATAAAGGCAACAAAACAGAGATTAGCCCTGAATCTACACGCTAACTACAACAATGAATATCTTACGAACCTACACAGACACCAACGAGGAAGTTGAGGACACGCTTCCTAAACTCTACACGTCTGTAGTTACTCTCTCTCCTGCGTCAGTCTCACAGTGGCCTATACACAGACTTGGCTGAGTCCCAAAGTGGCACCCTATTCCCCTACTACAGGGAATAGGGAATAGGGTGCCACTTGGGGCGCAGCAGGGCCTTGTTGGTTAATCCCTGAGACAGAGAGTGAGTGAGTCCACTAACACTTGCTCCGCAGTCTAACCTTAGCAGGTGCACTGGGGAATTCATAAACACAGCTGTTGGGTCTCAACCTTTCAACTGTCACATCTACCAGAAAACCCCCCCCACATCAGACGTCACCCCAACACACTGCACGCAATTAGCCTGGATACATCCTATACAAACAGCACCAAATGTTATAAGGTCTACGCGTCAGGGTGATAACATAAATGCTCTTGTAAATCCTCTATTAAAGTCGTATTGAATTGAATTAAATGTAAGAAAGTAAGAGATTACACATTTTAGGATTTAGCTAAATACATATAGGCCTAAATTATGTTGGTCTTGCTTGCTACATGTGAGAGTTCTGTGTCCATCTCCATAGCATTATCTAGCCAGGCTTTATCTTTTTAAACTTCACTTCCAGGTGAAGTGGTGTCTCATTCAATCCCTTTATAGTACTTTTCTACTTGGCTTTGCATTTTAACTTGTTTAATGTGTCTATAGTCTATAGCTGTCCCTGAACATTAGTGCTGATTAACAGGGAAATTCAGTTCCCTTTGTCTGTAATCAGACTAGACAGAGGTTAGAACAGCTCAATAGAAGAGATAACCAGTCTTTGATCCAAACAGCCATGCAGAAATACAAGCAATAGCCTTCTTCCGTCACAGAAATGTACTGTCAGGCATTTCGGATTTAAATTACACCTGATTAACCTAAAAGACAGAGGAAGAGAGGAGAGGAGCGAGGGGGAAGAGAGGAGAGGAGCGAGGGAGAAGAGAGGAGAGGAGCGAGGGAGAAGAGAGGAGAGGAGCGAGGGGGAAGAGAGGAGTGGAGAGAGGAGGATGGAAGGAAGGAATTTGAAAAAATATGAATTAAGTTAACCCTTTGTGGACTGGAAAGAGGACATGCTGATAATACAATACATTACCATCTTTATTGATCCATTATACAGAGGGGCAATTCCACGGTGACAGAGTGATGTTGAGACTCAGATCTTCCACTTTCAAATGTATGCCAAACCAAAACCAATGCACAAGGATGACTTTCAACAATTTCCACTAAATACACTGCTCAAAAAAATAAAGGGAACACTTAAACAACACAATGTAACTCCAAGTCAATCACACTTCTGTGAAATCAAACTGTCCACTTAGGAAGCAACACTGATACACAATATATTTCACATGCTGTTGTGCAAATGGAATAGACAACAGGTGGAAATTATAGGCAATTAGCAAGACACCCCCAATAAAGAAGTGGTTCTGCAGGTGGTGACCACAGACCACTTCTCAGTTCCTATGCTTCCTGGCTGATGTTTTGGTCATTTTTGAATGCTGGCGGTGCTTTCACTCTAGTGGTAGCATGAGACGGAGTCTACAACCCACACAAGTGGCTCAGGTAGTGCAGCTCATCCAGGATGGCACATCAATGTGAGCTGTGGCAAGAAGGTTTGCTGTGTCTGTCAGCGTAGTGTCCAGAGCATGGAGGCGCTACTAGGAGACAGGCCAGTACATCAGGAGACGTGGAGGAGGCCGTAGGAGGGCAACAACCCAGCAGCAGGACCGCTACCTCCGCCTTTGTGCAAGGAGGAGCAGGAGGAGCACTGCCAGAGCCCTGCAAAATGACCTCCAGCAGGCCACAAATGTGCATGTGTCTGCTCAAACGGTCAGAAACAGACTCCATGAGGGTGGTATGAGGGCCCGACGTCCACAGGTGGGGGTTGTGCTTACAGCCCAACACCGTGCAGGACGTTTGGCATTTGCCAGAGAACACCAAGATTGGCAAATTCGCCACTGGCGCCCTGTGCGCTTCACAGACGAAAGCAGGTTCACACTGACCACATGTGACAGACGTTACAGAGTCTGGAGACGCCGTGGAGAACGTTCTGCTGCCTGCAACATCCTCCAGCATGACCGGTTTGGCGGTGGGTCAGTCATGGTGTGGGGTGGCATTTCTTTGGGGGGCCGCACAGCCCTCCATGTGCTCGCCAGAGGTAGCCTGACTGCCATTAGGTACCGAGATGAGATCCTCAGACCCCTTGTGAGACCATATGCTGGTGCGGTTGGCCCTGGGTTCCTCCTAATGCAAGACAATGCTAGACCTCATGTGGCTGGAGTGTGTCAGCAGTTCCTGCAAGAGGAAGACATTGATGCTATGGACTGGCCCGCCCGTTCCCCAGACCTGAATCCAATTGAGCACATCTGGGACATCATGTCTCGCTCCATCCACCAACGCCATGTTGCACCACAGACTGTCCAGGAGTTGGCGGATGCTTTAGTCCAGGTCTGGGAGGAGATCCCTCAGGAGACCATCCGCCACCTCATCAGGAGCATGCCCAGGCGTTGTAGAGAGGTCATACAGGCACGTGGAGGCCACACACACTACTGAGCCTCATTTTGACTTGTTTTAAGGACATTACATCAAAGTTGGATCAGCCTGTAGTGTGGTTTTCCACTTTAATTTTGAGGGTGACTCCAAATCCAGACCTCCATGGGTTGATACATTTGTTTTCCATTGATAATTTTTGTGTGATTTTGTTGTCAGCACATTCAACTATGTAAAGAAAAAAGTATTTAATAAGATTATTTCATTCATTCAGATCTAGGATGTGTTGTTTAAGTGTTCCCTTTATTTTTTTGAGCAGTGTATGTAACAAAAACACATTTACTTGAAGAATGGTGCAGATACAAAGTTTGGTAACAGAATGACAGTTAGTGCTGTTGGTGCCGTTATTCTGTTACCAAACGGAGCATCTGCACTGTTAAAAGTCCTTGTGCATAGAGTTGTATGGTTTGTTTAACTTTGCAATCATTGGTTTTTGTTTTGGCATACATTTTCTCAGCATCATTCTGTTACCGTGGAAATGCACAGAGACAATGGAAATGTGGAAATTTTTTGCTTTCATGTCATGTACCATGTACCATTGATATGAGTACACATGTCATTTCATATCTTAAAAACAAGCAACCATAGGATTGTTACATCTCATCACCGAGTGATTTAAAGGGGCAATCTGCGATCGCTACATACATTTTGGGACTTTTAAATGAACTATTGATTCTTGAAGAATATAACTTCTAAATGCCTCATGAGCTTAGTTCAACTGTCGTACCTCATCAGAACCCTTAATAGAAGCTTGTTTTACTCCGTTTGTAAACAATGTAATTGTAAACAAACACTGTATAGCCTCAAAACAAGGTGATGGTTTGTTGTTGTTTGAACTGCGCCCACGTGGAAATTTTAATTAGCATAATTTAAAAAATACCAATAAAAATACATACATTTAAGCTAGAGATATCTGTTTTCACCACACTCGCCGATGTCGCACTTCCGCATTTGAGGTGAAAGATGACAGAGCTAGAGCGGTGTTTGTCAGATGATGAGAAATCCCGAAAATCAGTCTTGTCATAAAATCCTCTGTAGCGTCCGAATGGTTTGGCCTACAAACTATTATGACCCATTTTGATCTACGACCCCCGCAATCGTCTTGGGACTCGTCTGAAGTTGGTACAGTCGATCTGCCAACTTCTGGCTTAACGATTTGAGAGGTTTGAGAAGAGGATTCATGATTTGAGAGCTTTGAGAACAGGCTTCATGATTTGAGAGGTTTGAGAACAGGCTTCATGATTTGAGAACAGGCTTCATGATTTGAGAACAGGCTTCATGATTTGAGAGGTTTTGATAACAGGCTTCATGATTTGAGAGGTTTGAGAACAGGCTTAATTATTTGAGAGGTTTGAGAACAGGCTTCATGATTTGAGAGCTTTGAGAATAGGCTTCATGACTTGAGAGTTTTGAGAATAGGCTTAATGATTTGAGAGGTTTGAGAACATGCTTCATGATTTGAGATGTTTGAGAACAGGCTTAATGATTTGAGAGGTTTGAGAACAGGCTTCATGATTTGAGAGGTTTGAGAACAGGCTTCATGATTTGAGAGGTTTGAGAACAGGCTTCATGATTTGAGAGGTTTGAGGACAGGCTTCATGATTTGAGAACAGGCTTCATGATTTGAGAGGTTTGTGAACAGGCTTCATGATTTGAGAGTTTTGAGGACAGGCTTCATAATTTGAGAACAGGCTTCATGATTTGAGAGGTTTTGATAACAGGCTTCATGATTTGAGAGGTTTGAGAACAGGCTTAATTATTTGAGAGGTTTGAGAACAGGCTTCATGATTTGAGAGTTTTGAAAATAGGCTTAATGATTTGAAAACAGGCTTCATGATTTGAGAACAGGCTTCATGATTTGAGAGGTTTGAGGACAAGCTTCATGATTTGAGAACAGGCTTCATGATATGAGAGGTTTGAGAACAGGCTTCATGATTTGAGAGGTTTGATAACAGGCTTCATGATTTGAGAGGTTTGAGAACAGGCTTCATGATTTGAGAGCAGGCTTCATGATTTGAGAGGTTTGAGAACAGGCTTAATGATTTGAAAACAGGCTTCATGATTTGAGAGGTTTGAGGACAAGCTTCATGATTTGAGAACAGGCTTCAAGATATGAGAGGTTTGAGAACAGGCTTCATGATTTGAGAGGTTTGATAACAGGCTTCATGATTTGAGAGGTTTGAGAACAGGCTTCATGATTTGAGAACAGGCTTCATGATTTGAGAGGTTTGATAACAGGCTTCATGATTTGAGAGGTTTGAGAACAGGCTTAATTATTGGAGAGGTTTGATAACAGGCTTCATGATTTGAGAGGTTTGAGAACAGGCTTCATGATTTGAGAGGTTTGAGAACAGGCTTCATGATTTGAGAGGTTTGCAAACAGGCTTAATTATTTGAGAGGTTTGAAAACAGGCTTCATGATTTGAGAGGTTTGAGAACAGGCTTCATGATTTGAGAACAGGCTTCATGATTTGAGTTGTTTGATAACATGCTTCATGATTTGAGAGGTTTGAGAACAGGCTTCATGATTTGAGAGTTTTGAGAACAGGCTTCATGATTTGAGAGGTTTGAGAACAGGCTTCATTATTTGAGAGGTTTGAGAACAGGCTTCATGATTTGAGAGGTTTGAGGACAGGCTTCATGATTTGAGAACAGGCTTCATGATTTGAGAGGTTAGATAACAGGCTTCATGATTTGAGAGGTTTGAGAACAGGATTCATGATTTGAGAGGTTTGAGAACAGGCTTCATGATTTGAGAGGTTTGAGAACAGGCTTCATGATTTGAGAGATTTGAGGACAGGCTTCATGATTTGAGAACAGGCTTCATGATTTGAGAGGTTAGAGAACAGGCTTCATGATTTGAGAGGTTTGAGAACAGGATTCATGATTTGATAGGTTTGAGAACAGGCTTCATGATTTGAGAGGTTTGAGAACAGGCTTCATGATTTGAGAGGTTTGAGAACAGGCTTCATGATTTGAGAGGTTTGAGGACAGGCTTCATGATTTGAGAACAGGCTTCATGATTTGAGAGGTTAGAGAACAGGCTTCATGATTTGAGAGGTTTGAGAACAGGATTCATGATTTGATAGGTTTGAGAACAGGCTTCATGATTTGAGAGGTTTGAGAACAGGCTTAATGATTTGAGAGGTTTGAGAACAGGCTTTATGATTTGAGAGGTTTGAGAATAGGCTTCATGATTTGAGAGAATTTGAGAACAGGCTTAATGATTTGAGAAGTTTGAGAATAGGCTTCATGATTTGAGAGGTTTGAGAACAGGCTTTATGATTACAACGTTGGCAGATTTCTGTTAGTTTATCACCTATGCAAACCTGCCCTATTTACATCAAACATGTTATTATGGAATCACCCCCTGCTTTAACCTTTAAATAGTTGATCTGAAATTGTCTTAATGATGAGGTTCTCCTGATGATATTTGATGTTGTACCGTATGTTATGTGTGAACTGTGAAGCCAAACACACATTTCCAAATTGCGTGGATAATAAAGTGTTCCATCCTTAGTCTGACATCATCTAAAATACAGTCATATTATTATTATTATTATTATTATTATTATTATTATTATTATTATTATTATTATTATTATTATTATTATTATTATTTTTATTATTATTATTATTATTATTATTATTATTATTGTTATTGTTATTGTTATTATTATTATTGTTATTATTATTATTATTATTATTATTATTATTATTATTATTATTATTATTATTATTATTATTATATTAACCTACTTGGATACATTGAAAAATAAAATCACATCATACAAAATTAACATATAATTGTAATAAGGCTCCCATCTGGAGGGTTGGATAATATAGTCTAACAGTAGTGATATATTTCCCTGTAGGTGTCTGTTCTATGTGAAACATATCTACAGTAGTGATATATATCCCTGTAGGTGTCTGTTCTATGTTAAACATATCTACAGTAGTGATATATATCCATGTAGGTGTCTGTTCTATGTGAAACATATCTACAGTAGTGATATATTTCCCTGTAGGTGTCTGTTCTATGTGAAACATATCTACAGTAGTGATATATATCCATGTAGGTGTCTGTTCTATGTGAAACATATCTACAGTAGTGATATATTTCCCTGTAGGTGTCTGTTCTATGTGAAACATATCTACAGTAGTGATATATATCCCTGTAGGTGTCTGTTCTATGTGAAACATATCTACAGTAGTGATATATTTCCCTGTAGGTGTCTGTTCTATGTGAAACATATCTACACTGGTGATATATATCCCTGTAGGTGTCTGTTCTATGTGAAACATATCTACAGTAGTGATATATATCCCTGTAGGTGTCTGTTCTATGTGAAACATATCTACAGTAGTGATAAATATCCCTGTAGGTGTCTGTTCTATGTGAAACATATCTACAGTAGTGATATATATCCCTGTAGGTGTCTGTTCTATGTGAAACATTTCTACAGTAGTGATATATATCCCTGTAGGTGTCTGTTCTATGTGAAACATATCTACAGTATTGATATATATCCATGTAGGTGTCTGTTCTATGTGAAACATATCTACAGTAGTGATATATATCCATGTAGGTGTCTGTTCTATGTGAAACATATCTACAGTAGTGATATATATCCCTGTAGGTGTCTGTTCTATGTGAAACATATCTACAGTAGTGATATATTTCCCTGTAGGTGTCTGTTCTATGTGAAACATATCTACAGTAGTGATATATATCCCTGTAGGTGTCTGTTCTATGTGAAACATATCTACACTGGTGATATATATCCCTGTAGGTGTCTGTTCTATGTGAAACATATCTACAGTAGTGATATATATCCCTGTAGGTGTCTGTTCTATGTGAAACATATCTACAGTAGTGATATATATCCCTGTAGGTGTCTGTTCTATGTGAAACATATCTACAGTAGTGATATATATCCCTGTAGGTGTCTGTTCTATGTGAAACATATCTACAGTAGTGATATATATCCCTGTAGGTGTCTGTTCTATGTGAAACATATCTACAGTAGTGATATATTTCCCTGTAGGTGTCTGTTCTATGTGAAACATATCTACAGTAGTGATATATATCCCTGTAGGTGTCTGTTCTATGTGAAACATATCTACAGTAGTGATATATATCCATGTAGGTGTCTGTTCTATGTGAAACATATCTACAGTAGTGATATATATCCCTGTAGGTGTCTGTTCTATGTGAAACATATCTACAGTAGTGATATATATCCCTGTAGGTGTCTGTTCTATGTGAAACATATCTACAGTAGTGATATATTTCCCTGTAGGTGTCTGTTCTATGTGAAACATATCTACAGTAGTGATATATATCCCTGTAGGTGTCTGTTCTATGTGAAACATATCTACAGTAGTGATATATATCCATGTAGGTGTCTGTTCTATGTGAAACATATCTACACTGGTGATATATATCCATGTAGGTGTCTGTTCTATGTGAAACATATCTACAGTAGTGATATATATCCATGTAGGTGTCTGTTCTATGTGAAACATATCTACAGTAGTGATATATATCCCTGTAGGTGTCTGTTCTATGTGAAACATATCTACAGTAGTGATATATATCCCTGTAGGTGTCTGTTCTATGTGAAACATATCTACACTGGTGATATATATCCCTGTAGGTGTCTGTTCTATGTGAAACATATCTACAGTAGTGATATATATCCCTGTAGGTGTCTGTTCTATGTGAAACATATCTACAGTAGTGATATATATCCCTGTAGGTGTCTGTTCTATGTGAAACATATCTACAGTAGTGATATATATCCCTGTAGGTGTCTGTTCTATGTTAAACATATCTACAGTAGTGATATATATCCCTGTAGGTGTCTGTTCTATGTCAAACATTTCTACAGTAGTGATATATATCCCTGTAGGTGTCTGTTCTATGTGAAACATATCTACAGTAGTGATATATATCCCTGTAGGTGTCTGTTCTATGTGAAACATATCTACAGTAGTGATATATATCCCTGTAGGTGTCTGTTCTATGTGAAACATATCTACAGTAGTGATATATATCCCTGTAGGTGTCTGTTCTATGTGAAACATATCTACAGTAGTGATATATATCCCTGTAGGTGTCTGTTCTATGTGAAACATATCTACAGTAGTGATATATATCCCTGTAGGTGTCTGTTCTATGTGAAACATATCTACAGTAGTGATATATATCCCTGTAGGTGTCTGTTCTATGTGAAACATATCTACACTGGTGATATATATCCCTGTAGGTGTCTGTTCTATGTGAAACATATCTACAGTAGTGATATATATCCCTGTAGGTGTCTGTTCTATGTGAAACATATCTACAGTAGTGATATATATCCCTGTAGGTGTCTGTTCTATGTCAAACATATCTACAGTAGTGATATATATCCCTGTAGGTGTCTGTTCTATGTGAAACATATCTACAGTAGTGATATATATCCCTGTAGGTGTCTGTTCTATGTGAAACATATCTACAGTAGTGATAAATATCCCTGTAGGTGTCTGTTCTATGTGAAACATATCTACAGTAGTGATATATATCCCTGTAGGTGTCTGTTCTATGTGAAACATATCTACAGTAGTGATATATTTCCCTGTAGGTGTCTGTTCTATGTGAAACATATCTACACTGGTGATATATATCCCTGTAGGTGTCTGTTCTATGTGAAACATATCTACAGTAGTGATATATATCCCTGTAGGTGTCTGTTCTATGTGAAACATATCTACAGTATTGATATATATCCATGTAGGTGTCTGTTCTATGTGAAACATATCTACAGTAGTGATATATATCCCTGTAGGTGTCTGTTCTATGTGAAACATATCTACAGTAGTGATATATATCCCTGTAGGTGTCTGTTCTATGTGAAACATTTCTACAGTAGTGATATATATCCCTGTAGGTGTCTGTTCTATGTGAAACATATCTACAGTAGTGATATATATCCCTGTAGGTGTCTGTTCTATGTGAAACATATCTACAGTAGTGATATATATCCCTGTAGGTGTCTGTTCTATGTCAAACATATCTACAGTAGTGATATATTTCCCTGTAGGTGTCTGTTCTATGTGAAACATATCTACAGTAGTGATATATATCCCTGTAGGTGTCTGTTCTATGTGAAACATATCTACAGTAGTGATATATTTCCCTGTAGGTGTCTGTTCTATGTGAAACATATCTACACTGGTGATATATATCCCTGTAGGTGTCTGTTCTATGTGAAACATATCTACAGTAGTGATATATATCCATGTAGGTGTCTGTTCTATGTGAAACATATCTACAGTAGTGATATATATCCCTGTAGGTGTCTGTTCTATGTGAAACATATCTACAGTAGTGATATATTTCCCTGTAGGTGTCTGTTCTATGTGAAACATATCTACAGTAGTGATATATTTCCCTGTAGGTGTCTGTTCTATGTGAAACATATCTACACTGGTGATATATATCCCTGTAGGTGTCTGTTCTATGTGAAACATATCTACAGTAGTGATATATATCCCTGTAGGTGTCTGTTCTATGTGAAACATATCTACAGTAGTGATATATATCCATGTAGGTGTCTGTTCTATGTGAAACATATCTACAGTAGTGATATATATCCCTGTAGGTGTCTGTTCTATGTGAAAAATATCTACAGTAGTGATATATGTCCCTGTAGGTGTCTGTTCTATGTCAAACATATCTACAGTAGTGATATATATCCATGTAGGTGTCTGTTCTATGTGAAACATATCTACAGTAGTGATATATTTCCCTGTAGGTGTCTGTTCTATGTGAAACATATCTACAGTAGTGATATATATCCCTGTAGGTGTCTGTTCTATGTGAAACATATCTACAGTAGTGATATATTTCCCTGTAGGTGTCTGTTCTATGTGAAACATATCTACAGTGGTGATATATTTCCCCGTAGACGGGTGTCTATAGACAAGATACACTGCTCCTATTAGTGTAATGAAATAACACGCCTCTAATTAAGGCTTCTGGTCGTGTTATTTTAAACAACATTTCTGTCCCTTTATCCTCTTCTATTGAAATTCTAAATTGATCCAAAAAATCTAATAGGTTCAGTAGGTTAGTAGGTTAGTAGGTTTAGTAGGTTTAGTAGGTTTAGTAGGTTTAGCAGGTTTAGTAGGTTTAGTAGGTTTAGTAGGTTTAGTAGGTTTAGTAAGTTTAGTAGGTTTAGCAGGTTTAGCAGGTTTAGTAGGTTTAGTAGGTTTAGTAGGTTTAGTAGGTTAGTAGGTTTAGTAGGTTTAGTAGGTTTAGCAGGTTTAGTAGGTTTAGTAGGTTTAGTAGGTTTAGTAGGTTTAGTAGGTTAGTAGATTTAGTAGGTTAGTAGGTTTAGTAGGTTTAGTAGGTTTAGTAGGTTTAGTAGGTTTAGCAGGTTTAGTAGGTTTAGTAGGTTTAGTAGGTTTAGTAGGTTTAGTAGGTTTAGTAAGTTAGTAGATTTAGTAGGTTAGTAGGTTTAGTAGGTTTAGCAGGATTAGCAGGTTTAGTAGGTTTAGTAGGTTAGTAGATTTAGTAGGTTAGTAGGTTTAGTAGGTTTAGTAGGTTAGTAGGTTTAGTAGGTTTGGCAGGTTTAGTAGGTTTAGCAGGTTTAGTAGGTTTAGTAGGTTTAGTAGGTTTAGTAGGTTTAGTAGGTTTAGTAGGTTTAGCAGGTTTAGTAGGTTAGTAGGTTTAGTAGGTTTAGTAGGTTTAGTAGGTTAGTAGGTTTAGTAGGTTTAGTAGGTTTAGTAGGTTTAGTAGGTTTAGTAGGTTAGTAGGTTTAGTAGGTTTAGTAGGTTAGTAGGTTTAGCAGGATTAGCAGGTTTAGTAGGTTTAGTAGGTTAGTAGATTTAGTAGGTTAGTAGGTTTAGTAGGTTTAGTAGGTTTAGTAGGTTTAGTAGGTTTAGTAGGTTTAGCAGGTTTAGTAGGTTTAGTAGGTTTAGTAGGTTAGTAGGTTTAGTAGGTTTAGTAGGTTTAGTAGGTTAGTAGGTTTAGCAGGTTTAGTAGGTTTAGTAGGTTTAGTAGGTTTAGCAGGTTTAGTAGGTTAGTAGGTTTAGTAGGTTTAGTAGCTTAGTAGGTTTAGCAGGTTTAGTAGGTTTAGCAGGTTTAGTAGGTTAGTAGGTTTAGTAGGTTAGTAGGTTTAGTAGGTTTAGTAGGTTTATCAGGTTTAGTAGGTTTAGTAGGTTAGTAGGTTTAGTAGGTTAGTAGGTTAGTATGTTTAGTAGGTTTAGTAGGTTTAGCAGGTTTAGTAGGTTTAGTAGGTTAGTAGGTTTAGTAGGTTAGTAAGTTTAGTAGGTTTAGTAGGTTTAGTAGGTTAGTAGGTTTAGTAGGTTAGTAGGTTTAGTAGGTTTAGTAGGTTTAGTAGGTTTAGCAGGTTTAGTAGGTTAGTAGGTTTAGCAGGATTAGCAGGTTTAGTAGGTTTAGTAGGTTAGTAGATTTAGTAGGTTAGTAGGTTTAGTAGGTTTAGTAGGTTTAGTAGGTTAGTAGGTTTAGCAGGTTTAGTAGGTTTAGTAGGTTTAGTAGGTTTAGTAGGTTTAGCAGGTTTAGTAGGTTAGTAGGTTTAGTAGGTTTAGTAGCTTAGTAGGTTTAGCAGGTTTAGTAGGTTTAGCAGGTTTAGTAGGTTAGTAGGTTTAGTAGGTTTAGTAGGTTTATCAGGTTTAGTAGGTTTAGTAGGTTAGTAGGTTTAGTAGGTTAGTAGGTTAGTATGTTTAGTAGGTTTAGTAGGTTTAGTAGGTTTAGTAGGTTAGTAGGTTTAGTAGGTTAGTAGGTTTAGTAGGTTTAGTAGGTTTAGTAGGTTTAGTAGGTTAGTAGGTTTAGTAGGTTAGTAGGTTTAGTAGGTTTAGTAGGTTTGGTAGGTTTAGCAGGTTTAGTAGGTTTAGTAGGTTTAGCAGGTTTAGTAGGTTAGTAGGTTTAGTAGGTTTAGTAGGTTTAGTAGGTTAGTAGGTTTAGTAGGTTTAGTAGGTTTAGTAGGTTTAGTAGGTTTAGTAGGTTAGTAGGTTTAGTAGGTTTAGTAGGTTTAGTAGGTTTAGTAGGTTTAGTAGGTTCAGCAGGTTTAGTAGGTTTAGTAGGTTTAGTAGGTTAGTAGGTTCAGTAGGTTTAGTAGGTTTAGTAGGTTTAGTAGGTTAGTAGGTTTAGTAGGTTTAGTAGGTTAGTAGGTTTAGGTAGGATTAGCAGGTTTAGTAGGTTTAGTAGGTTAGTAGGTTTAGTAGGTTAGTAGGTTTAGTAGGTTTAGTAGGTTAGTAGGTTTAGTAGGTTTGGCAGGTTTAGTAGGTTTAGCAGGTTTAGTAGGTTTAGTAGGTTTAGCAGGTTTAGTAGGTTTAGTAGGTTTAGTAGGTTTAGTAGGTTAGTAGGTTTAGTAGGTTAGTAGGTTTAGTAGGTTTAGTAGGTTTAGTAGGTTTAGTAGGTTAGTAGGTTTAGTAGGTTGGTAGGTTTAGTAGGTTTAGTAGGTTTAGTAGGTTTAGCAGGTTTAGTAGGTTTAGTAGGTTTAGCAGGTTTAGTAGGTTAGTAGGTTTAGTAGGTTTAGTAGGTTTAGTAGGTTTAGTAGGTTTAGTAGGTTTAGCAGGTTTAGTAGGTTTAGTAGGTTTAGTAGGTTTAGTAGGTTTAGTAGGTTTAGTAAGTTAGTAGGTTTAGTAGGTTTAGTAGGTTAGTAGGTTTAGTATGTTTAGTATGTTTAGTAGGTTTAGTAGGTTAGTAGGTTTAGTAGGTTTAGTAGGTTAGTAGGTTTAGTAGGTTAAGCAGGTTTAGTAGGTTTAGTAGGTTAGTAGGTTTAGTAGGTTAGTAGGTTTAGTAGGTTTAGTAGGTTAGTAGGTTTAGTAGGTTTAGCAGGTTTAGTAGGTTTAGCAGGTTTAGTAGGTTTAGTAGGTTTAGCAGGTTTAGTAGGTTTAGTAGGTTTAGTAGGTTTAGTAGGTTAGTAGGTTTAGTAGGTTTAGTAGGTTAGTAGGTTTAGTAGGTTTAGCAGGTTTAGTAGGTTTGTAGGTTAGTAGATTTAGTAGGTTAGTAGGTTTAGTAGGTTTAATAGGTTTAGTAGGTTTAGTAGGTTTAGTAGGTTTAGCAGGTTTAGTAGGTTAGCAGGTTTAGTAGGTTAGTAGGTTTAGTAGGTTTAGTAGGTTTAGTAGGTTTAGTAGGTTTAGTAGGTTTAGCAGGTTTAGTAGGTTAGTAGGTTTAGTAGGTTAGTAGGTTAGGGCGGCAGGTAGCTTAGTGGTTAAGAGCGTTGTGCCAGTAACCGAAAGGTCGCTGGTTCTAATCCCCGAACCGACTAGGTGAAAAATCTGTCGATGTGCCCTTGAGCAAGGCACTTAACCCTAATTGCTCCTGTAAGTCGCTCTGGATAAGAGCGTCTGCTAAATGACTAATAATTTATTATTTATTTAGTAGGTTTAGTAGGTTTAGTAGGTTTAGCAGGTTTAGTAGGATTAGTAGGTTTAGTAGGTTAGTAGGTTTAGCAGGTTTAGTAGGTTTAGTAGGTTAGTAGGTTTAGTAGGTTTAGTAGGTTTAGCAGGTTTAGTCTGTTTAGTAGGTTTAGTAGGTTTAGCAGGTTTAGTAGGTTTAGTAGGTTAGTAGGTTTAGTTAGTTATTAGGTTTATAGTAGGTTTAGTAGGTTAGTAGTTTTAGTAGGTTAGTAGGTTTAGTAGGTTTAGTATGTTTAGCAGGTTTAGTAGGTTTAGTAAGTTTAGTAGGTTAGTAGGTTTAGTAGGTTTAGTAGGTTAGTAGGTTTAGTAGGTTTAGTAGGTTAGTAGGTTTAGTAGGTTAGTAGGTTTAGTAGGTTTAGTAGGTTAGTAGGTTTAGTAGGTTAGTAGGTTTAGTATGTTAGTAGGTTTAGCAGGTTTAGTAGGTTTAGTAGGTTTAGTAGGTTAGTAGGTCTAGTAGGTTAGTAGGTTTAGTAGGTTAGTAGGTTTAGTAGGTTAGTAGGTTTAGTAGGTTTAGTAGGTTTAGTAGGTTTAGCAGGTTTAGTAGGTTTAGTAGGTTTAGTAGGTTTAGCAGGTTTAGTAGGTTTAGTAGGTTAGTAGGTTTAGTTGGTTAGTAGGTTTAGTAGGTTAGTAGGTTTAGTAGGTTAGTAGGTTTAGTAGGTTTAGTAGGTTTAGCAGGTTTAGTAGGTTTAGTAGGTTTAGTAGGTTAGTAGGTTTAGTAGGTTAGTAGGTTTAGTAGGTTTAGTAGGTTTAGCAGGTTTAGCATGTTTAGTAGGTTAGTAGGTTTAGTAGGTTTAGCAGGTTTAGTAGGTTTAGTAGGTTTAGTAGGTTTAGCAGGTTTAGTATGTTTAGTAGGTTAGTAGGTTTAGTTGGTTAGTAGGTTTAGTAGGTTTAGTAGGTTAGTAGGTTTAGTAGGTTAGTAGGTTTAGTAGGTTTAGTAGGTTTAGCAGGTTTAGTAGGTTTAGTAGGTTAGTAGGTTTAGTAGGTTAGTAGGTTTAGTAGGTTAGTAGGTTTAGTAGGTTAGTAGGTTTAGTAGGTTTAGTAGGTTTAGCAGGTTTAGTATGTTTAGTAGGTTAGTAGGTTTAGTAGGTTTAGTAGGTTAGTAGGTTTAGTAGGTTAGTAGGTTAGTAGGTTTAGTAGGTTAGTAGATTTAGTAGGTTTAGTAGGTTTAGTAGGTTTAGTAGGTTTAGTAGGTTTAGTAGGTTAGTAGGTTTAGTAGGTTTAGTAGGTATGTAGGTTTAGTATGTTTAGTAGGTTAGTAGGTTAGTAGGTTTAGTAGGTTTAGTAGGTTAGTAGGTTTAGTAGGTTTAGTAGGTTAGTAGGTTTAGTAGGTTTATCAGGTTTAGTAGGTTTAGCAGGTTTAGTAGGTTTAGTAGGTTTAGTAGGTTTAGTAGGTTAGTAGGTTTAGTAGGTTTAGTAGGTTAGTAGGTTAGTAGGTTTAGTAGGTTTAGTAGGTTAGTAGGTTTAGTAGGTTTAGTAGGTTTAGTAGGTTAGTAGGTTTAGTAGGTTTAGTAGGTTAGTAGGTTAGTAGGTTTATTAGGTTCAGTAGGGTTAGTAGGTTAGTAGGTTTAATAGGTTTAGTAGGTTTTGTTATCTGTTTTAAAGGGAACACTAAAATAACACATCCTAGATCTGAATGAATGAAATAATCTTATTATTAATCACACAAAAATTATCAATAGAAATCAAATGTATCAACCCATGGAGGTCTGGATTTGGAGTCACCCTCAAAATTAAAGTGGAAAACCACACTACAGGCTGATCCAACTTTGATGTAATGTCCTTAAAACAAGTCAAAATGAGGCTCAGTAGTGTATGTGGCCTCCACGTGCCTGTATGACCTCCCTACAACGCCTGGGCATGCTCCTGATGAGGTGGTGGATGGTCTCCTGAGATATCTCCTCCCAGACCTGGACTAAAGCATCCACCAACTCCTGGACAGTCTGTGGTGCAACGTGGCGTTGGTAGATGGAGCGAGACATGATGTCCCAGATGTGCTCAATTGGATTCAGGTCAGTCCATAGCATCAATGCCTTCCTCTTGCAGGAACTGCTGACACACTCCAGCCACATGAGGTCTAGCATTGTCTTGCATTAGGAGGAACCCAGGGCCAACCGCACCAGCATATGGTCTCACAAGGGGTCTGAGGATCTCATCTCGGTACCTAATGGCAGTCAGGCTACCTCTGGCGAGCACATGGAGGGCTGTGCGGCCCCCCAAAGAAATGCCACCCCACACCATGACTGACCCACCGCCAAACCGGTCATGCTGGAGGATGTTGCAGGCAGCAGAACGTTCTCCACGGCGTCTCCAGACTCTGTCACGTCTGTCACGTGTTCAGTGTGAACCTGCTTTCATCTGTGAAGAGCACAGGGCGCCAGTGGCGAATTTGCCAATCTTGGTGTTCTCTGGCAAATGCCAAACGTCCTGCACGGTGTTGGGCTGTAAGCACAACCCCCACCTGTGGACGTCGGGCCCTCATACCACCCTCATGGAGTCAGTTTCTGACCGTTTGAGCAGACACATGCACATTTGTGGCCTGCTGGAGGTCATTTTGCAGGGCTCTGGCAGTGCTCCTCCTGCTCCTCCTTGCACAAAGGCGGAGGTAGCAGTCCTTCTGCTGGGTTGTTGCCCTTCTACGGCCTCCTCCACGTCTCCTGATGTACTGGCCTGTCTCCTGGTAGCGCCTCCATGCTCTGGACACTACGCTGACAGACACAGCAAACCTTCTTGCCACAGCTCGCATTGATGTGCCATCCTGGATGAGCTGCACTACCTGAGCCACTTGTGTGGGTTGTAGACTCCGTCTCATGCTACCACTAGAGTGAAAGCACCGCCATCATTCAAAAGTGACCAAAACATCAGCCAGGAAACATAGGAACTGAGAAGTGGTCTGTGGTCACCACCTGCAAAACCAGTCCTTTGTTGGGGGTGTCTTGCTAATTGCCTATAATTTCCACCTGTTGTCTATTCCATTTGCACAAC
This sequence comes from Coregonus lavaretus, assembly GCF_964263955.1. Classification (NCBI taxonomy): domain Eukaryota; kingdom Metazoa; phylum Chordata; class Actinopteri; order Salmoniformes; family Salmonidae; genus Coregonus; species Coregonus lavaretus. Next base: position 389,408 of record NW_028164466.1, on the reverse strand, counting down.
AGCATGTGAAATGTATTGTCAATCAGTGTTGCTTCCTAAGTGGACAGTTTGATTTCACAGAAGTGTGATTGACTTGGAGTTACATTGTGTTGTTTAAGTGTTCCCTTTATTTTTTTGAGCAGTGTATATCATTTTTTTTTGTGGTGTGGTTTTCATATCAGCCCTTCCAACCTGCACACCGTTTCTGTTATTTTATTAGTTTTATCTGTATTGTTGTCTATCACTTGTTTTCTTTGGTGCAAATGAATATATACATCTGTGGTTGTTTCCCAAATCCCTCGGCTCCTGAGTTGTTCCAATTAGGGGGGTCAGTTTAGCTAAAAATATTTATTTATAACCATCCCAAAGATGCTTCCGGCACGGCCATGCCCATCTGACTGAGGGCTGCCTGCCTGAGCTTTCAATCACAGGGCAAATGTTGTGGATTTACGTTAATATACGGCAGGCACTGTTTTTTCTAATTTGGAGGGTGTACCTGTCTGTGTCCCAATATGGCACCCTATTCCCTATGTAGTGTACACAGAGCACTATGAGCCCTGGTGAAAAGGAGTGCACTACATAGAGAGTAGTGTGCCAGTCTACACTCCAGGTCATAGGGAGTAGTGAGACTAGTCTCTCTCAGTCTACACTCCAGGACATAGGGAGTAGTGAGACTAGTCTCTCTCAGTCTATACTCCAGGTCATAGGGAGTAGTGAGACTAGTCTCTCTCAGTCTATACTCCAGGTCATAGGGAGTAGTGAGACTCTCTCAGTCTATACTCCAGGACATAGGGAGTAGTGAGACTAGTCTCTCTCAGTCTACACTCCAGGACATAGGGAGTAGTGAGACTCTCTCAGTCTACACTCCAGGACATAGGGAGTAGTGAGACTCGTCGCTCTCAGTCTATACTCCAGGTCATAGGTCATATTGAGGGACATGTTTCTCTCTCATCATCTCAAGACACTTAAATTAAATGAAAGAAGCCACTTGATTGCTGGATGGAAACCACAGGGTGATAAAAAGCAATTAAGGACTTCTAATCCTTTGGCCCAAGGAAAGGAGGACAGCCATGGACCCAGGAGACTATTCATTTAGATCTAATGAAGTCCCCAATAGTCCTTCTTTGTTCAGCTTTTTTTGTTATTTTGGCGTTGCTCTTCTGAGGTGCTGCTGATAGTGGATATTCCTCTCTGTGTCCCAAATGGCACCCTATTCCCTACAGAGTGCACTACTTTGGCCCTGGTTTGGTGTGCCGTTTGGGATGCAGACCCTCTCTTGTCTGGTCTTGTGTGAGAGATGAATACAGATCAGCGTTTAATAGGTTCTCAGTGGACAGGCCAGGTCTATTAGGGAGTTATTTCATTAATAGAAGGCGGGCCAACAGAATCTAGTCTGACTGGAGGTCACATGACAGACTAGGACACCGGTCATATGATCACATATGATCACTGGAGGTCACATGACAGACTAGGACACCGGTCATATGATCACAGTGCCTTGCAAAAAGTATTCATCCCCCTTGCAGTTTTTCCTCTTTTGTTGCATTACAACCTGTAATTTCAATGGATTTTTTTTTGGATTTCATGTAATGGACAAAATAGTCCAAATTGGTGAAGTGAAATGAACAAAATAATTTGTTTAAAAAAATTAAAAATAAGGAAAAAGTGGTGCATGCATATGTATTCACCCCCTTTGCTATGAAGCCCCTAAATAAGATCTGGTGCAACCAATTACCTTCAGAAGTCACAGAATTAGTTAAATAAAGTCTACCTGTGTGCAATCGAAGTGTCACATGATCTCAGTTATATACACCTGTTCTGAAAGGCCCCAGAGTCTGCAACACCACTAAGCAAGGGGCACCACCAAGCAATCGGCACCATGAAGACCAAGGAGCTCTCCAAACAGATCAGGGACAAAGTTGTGGAGAAGTACAGATCAGGGTTGGGTTATAAAAAAATATCAGAAACTTTGAACATCTCTCGGAGCACCATTAAATCCATTATTAAAAAATTGAAAGAATATGGCACCACAACAAACCTGCCAAGAGAGGGCCGCCCTCCAAAACTCACGGACCAGGCAAGGAGGGCATTAATCAGAGAGGCAACAAAGAGACCAAAGATAACCCTGAAGGAGCTGCAAAGCGCCACAGCGGAGATTGGAGTATCTGTCCATAGGACCACTTTAAGCCATACACTCCACAGAGCTGGGCTTTACGGAAGAGTGGCCAGAAAAAAGCCATTGCTTAAAGAAAAAAATAAGCAAACACGTTTGGTGTTCACCAAAAGTCATGTGGGAGACTCCCCAAACATATAGAAGAAGGTACTCTGGTCAGATGAGACTAAAATTGAGCTTTTTGGCCATCAAGGAAAACGCTGTGTCTGGCGCCATCATGTTTTTCATCGGCATGGACTGGGAAACTGGTCAGAATTGAAGGAATGATGGATGGCGCTAAATACAGGGAAATTCATGAGGGAAACCTGTTTCAGTCTTCCAGAGATTTGAGACTGGGACGGAGGTTCACCTTCCAGCAGGACAATGACCCTAAGCATACTGCTAAAGCAACACTTGAGTGGTTTAAGGGGAAACATTTAAATGTCTTGGAATGGCCTAGTCAAAGCCCAGACCTCAATCCAATTGAGAATCTGTGGTATGACTTAAAGATTGCTGTACACCAGCGGAACCCATCCAACTTGAATGAGCTGGAACCGTTTTGCCTTGAAGAATGGGCAAAAATCCCAGTGGCTAGATGTGCCAAGCTTATAGAGACATACCCCAAGAGACTTGCAGCTGTAATTGCTGCAAAAGGTGGCTCTATTGACTTGGGGGGGGGGGGGGGGGGGTGAATAGTTATGCACGCTCAAGGTTTCAGTTTTTTTGTCTTATTTCTTGTTTGTTTCACAAAAAAAATATTTTGCATCTTGAAAGTGGTAGGCATGGTAGGCAACAAAATAGGAAAAATGCCAAGGGGGGTGAATACTTTTGCAAGCCACTGTATCTATCTTTTCAAATCAATCCTATAGCGAAAGTATCTAACCCCAAGCAAAAAGAAAGTATATTTAAATATATTACAAATATAATGAAGTATACTAAAATATACTACAAATTAATATAATATACTTCAAATACGAGATGTACTTTTCAAGTATATCTTAAGTATACTATACACATACTATTATTACACTTCAAACACACGTATAAAAGTGTACTTTAAATGAAGTGTTTTTTCAGTCTTCTGGTATACTATACGTATTCCACGTTCACGTGCTAGTCAGAACGCTGACATTTCCGACTTGCTAACTGGTTGAACATGGCACTTGTATAACTACAACCAGTTAGCAAATTTCAGATTTTCCTAGTTCTGACTACAATGTATACGTGGCAATATACTATCATTACACCTCAATACACTTATTAAAAGTGTATTTTAAATTAATAGTTTTTCAGTCTTTAACTATACTATATGTTACCTATCATTACACGTAAACAAACATATTACAAGTGTACTTCAATTGCATACACTTTCCATTGTAATTTAGATATTCATTCAAAATACACTTGGAGTAGATTTTTTTTTCAGTTGAAACATTGGTTGTTTTAATGAAACTCTGCTTGTGAGTGATCAAGTACACGTGAAGTGTAGTTTCAGTGCCAATAATACGTTTGGAGGTACTTTCTGAATTCCTGTTCAGAACAGTGCAGAGAAAGAAGAAGTTGGCCATGATAATGATTGTTTATTCCACATAAGGGAAACTTGCACAGCTGAGGAACACGCTTCCTAAGAGTTTACTTTTTAACATCTCAAGAAAAAATATGCTTAAGTATACTTTCCAAAAAGGTATGTGCATATTACCCAGCTTCTTTTTCTGCAGCTGGAGTTTTGATTTATAATATGATGTTGTTCCTTATATTTAGTTTATTCAAATGTTTTGTTGTAAATTTTCCAACTGAATAATGTTGTACATTTTTTTATTACACTTTACACATTATAAAAAATGATTTAATGTTAATTTATCACTGTAATGTGAACAACAAGTACGAAATGCCACAAGATGCATAGTTATCAAACATTTAACTTGTAAATTGCTACTCCAGCCACAACTGCTTTGTAAATAGCATGTTGTAACATTGTGGATGAGAAGATGCCTTGGTCAATCAAGGTAACCAATACATGGCTAATTACAATAGCCAATGTGGTTCATGAGTGGAAGTCCATTTGTAAAGTATACTTGAAACACATTATAATACAATGACGTTGACTGGCCAACTACGTCAAGCTTATACTTAATCAGAATTTTAGTCTACTTCTACTTTAGGAGGAATATGCATAAAATATACTTAAGGTGTATTCAAGGTATATTTGTTTTACTCTTTATCTAATATACTAAGAATATACTTAAGTACAAAAAAAAGAGTCTACATTTAGATATTTTTTAAACGTATTTAATATATGTAAAAGCTAATAACACTAATAAAGTTGACATTAAATGCATTAAATGTATTTAAAATTGTTCCAATTGCGATCATGTTTAATATACTAAAGTATATTTATTATGGACATATTCTATATACATAACTATATTAATGAAGTATGATTTAAGTATATTTAAATATATTTATTTTCCGCTTGGTTCATCGTCTTCAACAAGCATAGCGGTAAGAATGGTTGGCTATCCTACTAGTTCCAATGTGTGTTGCGACCGTCACTGTTCTCCGTGTGGGAGTTATGTCGATCTGATTAACTGTTGAGATCAATGGTATTAGCATGTCATTTAGCAATACGGTCAGTGAGTGGCTGTCCCCAAGGAGACCACTAGCTAGCAACTCACTAAGGAACTGACTGGGAAAAGTAGAGCCTACATTGAAACACTCATCATGAGGGGAATAAGGTCCAGAATGGATATTCACAGTTTGGTGTGCCAACAATTCTCTCCCACAGCTGGCCATTTCATATAGATCATGAAAATATACAACTGAAATAAATGGGAAACAAGCACAAACAGAAAACACACACACACACACACACACACACACACACACACACACACTGGCCGTCCTGCTGTCTGTCCAATCACGGCTCTCGTATCGGAGATAGATAATCCACTAAGGCCATCAATCATGTCATGTGACACTTCAACTTAGAAAAACATTAGCCAGTGTACGTACAGGCGTCGAAAAGGAGCTACGGGTTTTAGAGCAACACCTTGAACTTAATAAAGACATTGTTTAGAGATAGACTCAATAGGCTAAATCTGGTCTGATAATGTAATAACTCTGACGTGTATAAGGAGGTGTTTCCAGAAGGGACTTCATACATTTAGATATTGATACTGAGAGATTATTTTAAAACTACAGCCACAGGAATAAAATAAGGCCAAGTGCATCTAATTCACTGGAAACACCCTTGGAGGAGAAAATGACTGCCATTTTAACAGCAGAAGAGAGCTGTAGGGAAATGTACAGTTGACCCCGCCTGCCTGGTTTCCAGAATGGTGCCTTGCCTTCGTCGCAACCCGAGGGGATGTGTTGTCATCCAAAATGAGATAAGTTTATTTTCTGAAAATCTAGCATTTGTTCCATCAGGCAGGGAGGCTACGAAGCTCGAGCAGGATCAGTGGGGAGTCGAGCTCAGCACATGTGGCGTAGATACGATGAGCCACAGACACGTGAAAAGGGTTTGGCCTGCGCCCAAATCTCTGCCTCTACCTTCTGTGCAGGCCTCTGCCCCAGCCTTGGAAAGCAGGAGGCAGCAATATTGTGGAACAAATTTCCTCTAATCTGAGCCTGCTGGTTGCTGGCTCTCCAGTGAGGAAGGGGCTACTCTCCGGTGCCCTCCCTCCCAGAGTTCACACACACACACACACACACACACACACACACACACACACACACACACACACACCTCCGCCTCTCCCAGTGATGAGCCCTGTTTATTCTTCACATTGCCAACATACTGCTAGACGGATGGATGGGGTAGGATGGGGCGGACAGCGGGGGGTTGAGTGCTCCCAGGGTCTGGTCTGTCTCCGGCCGGCTGGCTGGCTGGCCGATAGGTCCCCTTCCATGGAGTGACCACACACGAGTGCTCTCAGCAGGGCAGAGCCTGGAGATAGGAAAGTAGAGGACCAGAGACCAAGACTGGAGCTGGCACTAGAGAGGCCTGGTCTCACCTGTGTCTGTGTCTGTAGGACCACTTCCCCTATAGTAGTCCAGACATCACATGTCTACTTCAACACCGTAGTCTACGGTACACTGCTTTCATCATAGAGGATGCTGGGATCTGGTGTCTCAACACCGTAGCCTACAGTACACTGCTTTCATCATAGAGGATGCTGGGATCTGGTGTCTCAACACTGTAGCCTACGGTACACTGCTTTCATCATAGAGGATGCTGGGATCTGGTGTCTCAACACCGTAGCCTACGGTACACTGCTTTCATCATAGAGGATGCTGGGATCTGGTGTCTCAACACCGTAGCCTACGGTACACTGCTTTCATCATAGAGGATGCTGGGATCTGGTGTCTCAACACCGTAGCCTACGGTACACTGCTTTCATCATAGAGGATGCTGGGATCTGGTGTCTCAACACCGTAGCCTACAGTACAATGCTTTCATCATAGAGGATGCTGGGATCTGGTGTCTCAACACCGTAGCCTACGGTACACTGCTTTCATCATAGAGGATGCTGGGATCTGGTGTCTCAACACCGTAGCCTACGGTACACTGCTTTCATCATAGAGGATGCTGGGATCTGGTGTCTCAACACCGTAGCCTACGGTACACTGCTTTCATCATAGAGGATGCTGGGATCTGGTTTGTAGCCTACGGTACACTTCTTTCATCATAGAGGATGCTGGGATCTGGTGTCTCAACACTGTAGCCTACAGTACACTGCTTTCATCATAGAGGATGCTGGGATCTGGTGTCTCAACACCGTAGCCTACGGTACACTGCTTTCTCCCAAAATCATAGAGGATGCTGGGATCTGGTGTCTCAACATTGTAGCCTACAGTACACTGCTTTCTCCCAAAATCATAGAGGATGCTGGGATCTGGTGTCTCAACATTGTAGCCTACAGTACACTGCTTTCTCCCAAAATCATAGAGCGAAATATTTCAGAAAACAAAATGCAAACTTGTATCTACACCAAGTAATTCCGCAAATATTCCATAGTGTCAAACCAGGATCCTCCTGTTGTCAACAACAATAAAATATAGATGAAACACGGAGCGGATGGCACTGATAGGGACAGCTCCGTGTCCCTGAGCAGTAAACAACAACAACAACAACATATTGATAAACATGGAGCGGATGGCACTGATAGGGAGGATTCACGTGTCCCTGTCAGGACCGACTGGCTGTATCCATCACCTTCCACTCATTAACATCAACCAGCCAGAGACAGCAGCATCTACAGTCCAGAATTAACAGAGACAGCAGGGAGAGACAGTGGGACTGATTAAATGTATAGATCATTATTTAGTATGATGTATAGTGAACTTTTCTATCCAGAGCCCCTCAAGCACTTTGCACTCAGCGTTAGTCTCTCTCAGCATGTTGTAGATGTGCTACTGGCTTGGCTGTTTACACTTGTCATGGATGAAGTGTCCACAACAAAGGCTGAGGTTGGACAGAGAAAATCGGGCAACTCATAAACTATGGGAGATGTTTAAAAGTATCAAATAATAGCGGGGATAACCATTGAAGAGAACCATCTTTAATTTATTTCCGATTCATGACAGTGGAATGACTTGTCAATTTTTGGACAAGAATACAAATACACGCAAATAATTGTACTTGTTTCGTAATTGTCATCTGCAGCCTTATGGTCAGATCCACCTCAGACCACACTCAGAATGGTAGTGTCTTCTGGTCCTCCATCTTGTCTCCACCATCCATTCTGCTATAAACTGCCAACTCAGCCTGAGAGATTCATCTGACCCACCAGGGGCACCTCTATCTCCAGTCTAACAGACTGCGTCCAAAATGACACCCTATTCCCTTTCTAACAATATACAGTGGGGAAAAAAAGTATTTAGTCAGCCACGAATTGTGCAAGTTCTCCCACTTAAAAAGATGAGAGAGGCCTGTCATTTTCATCATAGGTACACGTCAACTATGACAGACAAAATGAGGAAAAAAAATCCAGAAAATCACATTGTAGGATTTTAATGAATTTATTTGCAAATTATGGTGGAAAATAAGTAATTGGTCAATAATAAAAGTTTCTCAATACTTTGTTATATACCCTTTGTTGGCAATGACACAGGTCAAACGTTTTCTGTAAGTCTTCACAAGGTTTTCACACACTGTTGCTGGTATTTTGGCCCATTCCTCCATGCAGATCTCCTCTAGAGCAGTGATGTTTTGGGGCTGTCGCTGGACAACACAGACTTTCAACTCCCTCCAAAGATTTTCTATGGGGTTGAGATCTGGAGACTGGCTAGGCCACTCCAGGATCTTGAAATGCTTCTTATGAAGCCACTCCTTCGTTGCCCTTGCGGTGTGTTTGGGATCATTGTCATGCTGAAAGACCCAACCACGTTTCATCTTCAATGCCCTTGCTGATGGAAGGAGGTTTTCACTCAAAATCTCACGATACATGGCCCCATTCATTCTTTCCTTTACACGGATTAGTCGTCCTGGTCCCTTTGCAGAAACACAGCCCCAAAGCATGATGTTTCCACCCCCATGCTTCACAGTAGGTATGGTGTTCTTTGGATGCAACTCAGCATTCTTTGTCCTCCAAACACGACAAGTTGAGTTTTTACCAAAAAGTTCTATTTTGGTTTCATCTGACCATATGACATTCTCCCAATCCTCTTCTGGATCATCCAAATGCACACTAGCAAACTTCAGACGGGCCTGGACATGTACTGGCTTATGCAGGGGGACACGTCTTGCACTGCAGGATTTGAGTCCCTGGCGGCGTAGTGTGTTACTGATGGTAGGCTTTGTTACTTTGGTCCCAGCTCTCTGCAGGTCATTCACTAGGTCCCCCCGTGTGGTTCTGGGATTTTTGCTCACCGTTCTTGTGATCATTTTGACCCCACAGGGTGAGATCTTGCGTGGAGCCCCAGATCGAGGGAGATTATCAGTGGTCTTGTATGTCTTCCATTTCCTAATAATTGCTCCCACAGTTGATTTCTTCAAACCAAGCTGCTTACCTATTGCAGATTCAGTCTTCCCAGCCTGGTGCAGGTTTACAATTTTGTTTCTGGTGTCCTTTGACAGCTCTTTGGTCTTGGCCATAGAGGAGTTTGGAGTGTGACTGTTTGAGGTTGTGGACAGGTGTCTTTTATACAGATAACAAGTTCAAACAGGTGCCATTAATACAGGTAACGAGTGGAGGACAGAGGAGCATCTTAAAGAAGAAGTTACAGGTCTGTGAGAGCCAGAAATCTCGCTTGTTTGTAGGTGACCAAATACTTATTTTCCACCATAATTTGCAAATAAATTCATTAAAAATCCTACAATGTGATTTTCTGGATTTTTTCTTCTCAATTTGTCTGTCATAGTTGACGTGTACCTATGATGAAAATTACAGGCCTCTCTCATCTTTTTAAGTGGGAGAACTTGCACAATTGGTGGCTGACTAAATACATTTTTTCCCCACTGTATACATATATGACTCCTTGTTGAAATCAAGGTTAAATCAAATGCAAATATAGTGCACTACTTTTGACCAGAGCCCTGTGGGGAACAGATGACCCTTCATGATGCAACCCTCCGCTCCCGCTCTGCATTAGAGCACAGGTCCTGTTTCATTCACACATAGTGACCAAGTGCATTCAAATCCTGATGACTTATTTTATACACTACGGGTCCCAAAAATCACCCTATTCCCTTCATAGTGCACTACTTTTGACCAGGCTTATGTGGGCCCTGGTCAGTTTAGTGCACCATATAGTGAATAGGGTGCCATTCTTGACACAGACACTGTCTATGTCCCATCCCATGACCATCAGAGAATTTGCCCTCTATCTGTGGCTCTGTCTTCCTCTCTCTTTCTCTCTATAAATGTAATATAATAATATGCCATTTAGCAGACGCTTTTATCCAAAGCGACTTACAGTCATGTGTGCATAATTTTTTTTTGTATTTTTTTTACGTATGGGTGGTCCCGGGGATCGAACCCACTACCCTGGCATTACAAGCACCATGCTCTACCAATTGAGCTACAGAGGACCACATATAACATTCCGTGCTTGGCCCATGGCTCTCTCTTCCTCTCTCTTTCTCTATATAATGTGCCGTGCTTGGCCCATGGCTCTCTCTTCCTCTCTCTTTCTCTATATAACGTGCCGTGCTTGGCCCATGGCTCTCTCTTCCTCTCTCTTTCTCTATATAACGTGCCGTGCTTGGCCCATGGCTCTCTCTTCCTCTCTCTTTCTCTATATAACGTGCCGTGCTTGGCCCATGGCTCTGGCGTGACAGGATAGGTTCTGCTCATTGTACAGTGCTGTAATGAAATGTCTTGTTCATTTCATTGTACAAAAATAGAGAAAGAACTTCAAAGATTTCTAACATTCACAGTGTTTTTCAGTTATTAGAGTTATGAGGACACCTTTAACTGGATAATGCAGTATGTAACT
>NW_028164466.1:346335-376335 GCF_964263955.1 Coregonus lavaretus | reverse complement strand
CCCCCCCCCCCCCCCACCCCACCCCGTGGCTAGGGCCAGGCCAGTGTATGCTCTGCCTCTTCATGTGTCGACCAGAAGGAAATTAGCTGCACCTGAATGACAAGGCAAAGGCCCCGTCCCACCCCCCTCCCTGTGAGACCGTGATCCACAGACAAACTGCCTTTTAATAGACTTACACCTCATTTGGCCTCTAAAGCTGGTTGAAGGGTCCCAGAGGACGGTGGGGGGAGGTTGGGGTAGGCAGGGCCCTCAGAGGTTGTCCCCTGCCTGTCTCGCTGACGTCCCCCCCCCCCATTGCTGTAAAGACAGAGCTTGATGAGACGGCCATCCACAGCCCAGAAGATGACTGCTACTCCACTCTGCTATTTATCTAGGAGAAGGGCTTCCCACTTTCAAAACAACAGACAGACAGGGTCATTTTATCTGACCTGTCACTTAAGCAATATATGTCGCAGTCGGGAAAAACCTCTGGAAAGGGACTGATCAAAATACAGTATGTAGGCAGTAAAGATAATAACATTTATGATTGCATGTTGGAATTCAAATTCATTGGAATAAAATTCAACCCCACTGTTGATTTGGAGCTTTTGTAGCGATGACAACATAACAGCCCCTAGAGCTGATAAATATGCAGTTGTGTTGAGCGTTGTTTATGGAACTGACTGAGAGAGAGATTGAGAGATTGAGAGAGAGAGAGAGAGAGAGAGAGAGAGAGAGAGAGAGAGAGAGAGAGAGAGAGAGAGAGAGAGAGAGAGAGAGAGAGAGAGAGAGAGAGAGAGACAGAGACAGAGACAGAGACAGAGAGACAGAGAAAGACACACAGAGAGAGAGAGAGAGAGAGAGAGAGAGAGAGAGAGAGAGAGAGAGAGAGAGAGAGAGACAGAGAGAGACAGAGAGACAGAGAAAGACACAGAGAGAGAGAGAGAGAGAGAGAGAGAGAGAGAGAGAGAGAGAGAGAGAGAGAGAGAGAGAGAGGACCCAACCAACGTTGACAAGGGGAGAGGAAATGAAGGAACAAGGCAATAGGCAATGCTTGAGTGAGTGTGAGTTAGAATTTGTGGCATGAATTGATTGGAAGTGAGGGTTGGCAGAATAACATGATGTTCAACCAATCAGCGCGCGGTTTATAAAGAGATCTGTTTATCAACTCCTAATAATGGTGAGGCTGCACCTGGACGTTTACAGCTCCGCCATCCCATCCATTACCCTAAAGTAATGCACTGACTATCATAGGACTCCATTAACACTGACGTAACACACTGACTATCATAGGACTCCATTAACCTCTATGGGATCGGTGTCCCGTATACGGGACGGTTGAGCTAAAGTGCGCTAATGTGATTAGCATGACTGTTGTAAGTAACAGCAAACTTTCCAGGACATAGACATGTCTTATATGGGCAGAAAGCTTAAATTCTTGTTAATCTAACTGCACTGTCCAATTTACAGTAGCTATTACAGTGAAAAAATACCATGCTATTGTTTGAGGAGAGTGCACAAGAACAAAAATATTATCACGGCAACTGGTTTGATACATTCACCTCTGAAGGTAAATAATGTACTTACATTCAGTAATCTTGCTCTGATTTGTCATCCTAAGGGTCCCAGAGATAAAATGTAGCATAGTTTTGTTTGATAAAATCAATTTTTATATTCAAATGTAGGAACTGGGTTCTACAGTTTGAACCCATGCTGTCGCTGGCTCCACACCCACCCCGCCCGGCCATCTAGATGTGTGAAAGTTAGTGTATAAGCTAATGATCCATCATGTATGACATTCCTGGGAGTGTGTAAACTTACATTTTGTATTACCGTATCATTTTTGTATGTTCTCTATAGTTATGTACTTGAAAATGTATCAATTTACCAATTCGGCACATTTGGGCAGACTTGATACAAAATAGTCCGGTATTGCAATGCTTCACTGGATCAATCTGAAACTTTGCACACACAATGCTGCCATCTAGTGGCCACAATCTAAATTGTGCCTAAACTGCAATATTATATTGTGGCCTTTCTCTTGCATTTCAAAGGTGATGGAACCAAAAAATAAATAGAAAACACATGTTTTTTTGAATGTATTATCTTTTACCAGATATTCAGATATATTCTCCTACATTAATTTCACATTTCCACAAACTTCAAAGTGTTTCCTTTCAAATGGTATCAATAATATGCATATCCCTGCTTCAGGTCCTGACCTACAGGCAGTTAGATTTGGGTATGTCATTTTAGGCGAAAATTGAATAAAATTGTCAGATCCTTAAGAGGTTAACACTGACGTAACACACTGACTATCATAGGACTCCATTAACACTGATGTAACACACCGACTATCATAGGACTCTGTTAAAACTGACGTAACACACCGACTATCATAGGACTCCATTAACACTGACGTAACACACCGACTATCATAGGACTCCATTAACACTGACGTAACACACCGACTATCATAGGACTCCATTAACACTGACGTAACACACCGACTATCATAGGACTCCATTAACACTGACGTAACACACTGACTATCATAGGACTCCATTAACACTGACGTAACACACCGACTATCATAGGACTCCATTAACACTGACGTAACACACCGACTGTCATAGGACTCCATTAACACTGACGTAACACACCGACTATCATAGGACTCCATTAACACTGACGTAACACACCGACTATCATAGGACTCCATTAACACTGACGTAACACACCGACTATCATAGGACTCCATTAACACTGACGTAACACACCGACTATCATAGGACTCCATTAACACTACACACTGATTATCATATTACTGACATGACTATATTACTGCCATACCACTGTAGTCGTTTTTTTGTAGTCATACTCTATACTGGTGGTTCTCACACCTCTCCTCGAGGACCCCCAGACGTTTCACCATGTTGTTGTAGCCCTGAACTAGCTCAACCGATTCACCTCGTCAAGGGCTTGATGATTAGTTGACAAGGGTGAATCAGGTGTGCTAGCTGTGGAATAGATCAAACACATGGAAAGGCTGCGTGTCCCAGACGATAGGTTTGAGAAAGGCTGCTCTGTACAGCGCGATAAATATCCACACAGTGGGATTTTAACTGTTTCACCCGTTCAATAAACTGATACGCTCTTCTTTGCTTGTTACAAACTAACCTCTGAATCAACCTCTGAATCACAGCACATCAGTCAAGAGACCAACCAAGGTCTGTGATAATATAACACTATTCCACCAAGTGCATTGGCCTACAATTAGGAATTAGAATTTCAGACCGTGCACTTCCATGCATAGTTGTCTATCTAGTCTGAACAGCTCACCCTGGTGATCTTTTAAACCAGCCTCAATTATACAAGCTACAAGCTGGGAGATCTGGGTATCAAACAATGACAGTATTTGTCAGATGTGACGGAGGTCAGGGTCCAGCATTAACCTTTAACAGTCCATCTGAGCTCAGAGGCATTAGTCACTGTGGGGAGAGGGTGGGGAGCCCTGTAATAGTTTATTGACCAGTGGGGACGGGAGAGGGAGGACTCGGAGGCCTCGGTGGTCTCAGAACACCATGTGGCCCTGTGACCCTCAGTGATGCTGACCTCTTCATCACAGATGGAAGAGCCCACCTGCAGGCCAGAGACAGAGACAGGACAGGACAGACCACACAACCCCCCTCTACCACTGCCCTAACCCTAACCCTAACCCTAAACCTAACCCTAACCCTAACCCTGACTTGCAGGCCAGAGACAGGACAGGACAGGACGGACCACACAACCAAATGGAAAGGAGGACAAAACCGGCTGTATTCAATCAGAAACTATCAAATGTAATTCTGGCTCATCAAATCGAAACTGGGAAAACAAAATACTGCATCCACAAACTTGTACTAGCTACTAAAAGGAAACTTGAATCACACACACATTAGTTGATACAGTAGCTACAACAGGAATGAAAGTACTGTTGCTCACAAGGACTTTCGAATAGAATGTCCTGAAAATGTAGCATATGGGCATTATTTTTTTCCCCAAAGGGTTAATGTTGATGAACGGGTCTTGAAAAACCCGTCCATAAATAGGTGCTATTCCCCGGAACACAGCCTTTATATGCCACCAGCTCATTTAGAATTCTGTGGGAATGTTTCACTAAATGGTGGAACATACAACTCTGACGGTGGGGGGTAAATTAGTGCTCCGAGATGAATTATCAAACAATTAAAAATCCCAGGCTGAGCCAAAAGGGACACAGCTAGGCTACAGATGATATTGCCAATGGTCTGTCGTGCTGTTATGTTGTTGTTGGTGAATAAGTTAATTTGTTAATTTGTCCGTTGTGCTGTTTTAATTTCACCTCCAAACATTATTTTTTTTTTTGGGAGGGGGGGGGTTTGCTGTACTATTTTGGTGATTATGCCAGATTGGTAGTATAATGAAAGTTGAATTAGCTTTTGTTTTCCCATATGGACTTAAAAACTGTATCTGTTTTTAACCGATCAAAGTAGAGTACTAAATATTGATAAAGTCTTATGACGTGACACAGGCCATATGACTTCTAACCATCGATGTCCATCTGTTGAGATGACTACATTAGAATACACTACTCCCTTGTTGTCGGTTGTTATTTGTTTTATTTAATATGTTTGATTGTTTTAAACAAACAACCAGAGATTAGAAAGAAGATTCAGAGACACTTCTCTGACTGTGGAATCAAATCATGCTTTCTACATGCACTTGTGAGCAAGCCTTAGCCCACCCTACCACCCCACCCACACACACACACACACACACACCCACACACACACACACACACACACACACACACACACACACACACACACACACACACACACACACACACACACACACACACACACACACACACACACACACACACACACACACACACACACACACACACACACACACACACACAGGAATGGATGGGGAATCTGGATCCATCAGAGCAGTGCACATTACATTGACTGGTGGAGGTCTTCAGACGTTTAAGTGTTGCAGCCTGCTGAGGGTTCCCTCCTAGGCAGGGCCTATAAGGCCTATAACAGTGTGTGTGTGTGTGTGTGTGTGTGTGTGTGTGTGTGTGTGTGTGTGTGTGTGTGTGTGTGTGTGTGTGTGTGTGTGTGTGCGTGTGCGTGTGTGTGTGTGTGTGTGTGTGTTCCCTCCAGGCAGCCTCCTATAAGGTCTATAACGTTAGTAAGTGGAGGCGATGAGGCAGCGTCCCCTGTGCCTCCTTCAGCTGCCAGTCCCTGCAAATTGAAATGGAGTTCTGCAAATAAATGCCACACACATTCTGAGCCTGGAAATGCAAGGGAAAGTTGCATTTCACATAAGCACCCATTAGGGAATTGTTTCAGAAGCACAGTGAGCAGCACACGTCTGACTGCTAGCTTTAGCTTCACTTTCGTCTTGTTGTTATTTATCTGATCAAGGCGAAGCAGAGACTTGAGGACTAAGCATGAGGTCACTCAGTCAGTCATTCATTTCTCCTTTGTTTACATCATTGTCCCCTTAACAGCCTACTAAGGTACAGCAAGTCATGATTTTAGCAAGAAATGCAGTAAAAAGGGAGGTGAAACAACAAAATGTTTGAACTCTCTTGAAAGACGACCATGAGCATGTATATAATGCAGTAACATAGAGCTGGCTTTACATAATGCAGTAATATAGAGCTGGCTTCACATAATGCAGTAACATAGAGCTGGCTTTACATAATGCAGTAACATAGAGCTGGCTTCACATAATGCAGTAACATAGAGCTGGCTTTACATAATGCAGTAACATAGAGCTGGCTTTACATAATGCAGTAACATAGATCTGGCTTTACATAATGCAGTAACATAGAGCTGGCTTTACATAATGCAGTAACATGGAGCTGGCTTTACATAATGCAGTAACATAGAGCTGGCTTTACATAATGCAGTAACATAGAGCTGGCTTTACATAATGCAGTAACATAGAGCTGGCTTTACATAATGCAGTAACATAGAGCTGGCTTTACATAATGCAGTAACATAGAGCTGGCTTTACATAATGCAGTAACATAGAGCTGGCTTTACATAATGCAGTAACATAGAGCTGGCTTTACATAATGCAGTAACATAGAGCTGGCTTTACATAATGCAGTAACATAGATCTGGCTTTTTATCTTGTTATTGTTTCATCAGTGTGGGTACGTTGTGACGTGACTTTACAGAAACAGCCCGAGGCAAAACGACATTGACACCCCTCCCAAGGCTCAGAAAATCATACGGCATGTTATTCTGGTGCCATTACCTTTCAGTATCAACAACACAGCCACATAATTGTTACCCCCTGTTTCATTAGGTCTAAATGGTATCTCCCCTAAAGATTAATTGGAGTTGGGATAAAAGAAGATGGCTCCCAAGGGGTGGCCCCACTGTTTGTTATTCATGTTGGTCTGGAACCACAGCGGCAGAAGTAAATCCTCTGTTGGGGTGGGGTTGCATTAACACACATACACACACACACACACACACACACACACACACACACACACTGGGTTGTATTACCATATGTGGGCTATTTCCATGGAGTGGCAGAGACCCCCTGGATCAACTAGGACCTATTGATCCTGCAGGACTCCATTTCAAGTTAATTGTGCTTGAAATGAGGCTCACACACTCAACCATACCTATCTGGCCTGCATTAGAACCATGTTTTTTTTATTTATTTTTTTATTTACCAGGACTCCTGACTCCTGTCAGATAAATTGAAAATATTCAATTCACGTCTTATTTAATTTCTCTCAAAAGAAAGACTTGTGCTGAAGTGTGTATTGAGAGAGGTTGAGACAGATTGAATCAGACAACCAGCCTGTCTCAATAAGGGAAGCTTACATCATGAGACATAGACTACTGGACAAGACACACCTAGTATACAGTTTAGCAATGTAAAGTTAAGTGCAATGAATATTGACCGACATTGTACTTCTAGAGCAACGGTTTCATAACATCAGTAGCTGAACTTGACCAACTTCATACCAAGCTTTTTCAATGGATGAGAAAGTAGCCATAACTAAGAGGAGTATTCTCAGTCAACCCCCCAAAACATTAAGGACACCTTCCTAATATTGAGTTTTGTCAAATTGGCTGGATGTCCTTTGGGTGGTGGACCATTCTTGATACACACGGGGGAACTGTTGAGCGTGAAAAACCCAGCTGCGTTGCAGTTCTTGACACAAACCGGTGCGCCTGGCACCTACTACCATACCCCGTTCAAAGGCACTGAAATCTTTTGTCTTGCCCATTCACCCTCTGAATGGCACACATACACAATCCATGTCTCAATTGTCTCCACGCTTAAAAATCCTTCTTTAACCCGTCTCCTCCCCTTCATCTACACTGATTTGAAGTGGATTTAACAAGTGACATCAATAAGGGGTCATAGCTTTCACCTGGATTCTCCTGGTCAGTCTATGTCATGGAAAGATCAGGTGTCCTTGATGTTTTGTCTACTCAGTGTGTATACCGTCTATATACATTCTGTGTGTAATACAGTCTTCTCCTGATAAGCCAAAGCAGGTAGCCCCGGCTGGGATGAGGTTAGGGTGCAACCTGGGTTTGTGTCTGAAATCTCACCCTGTTCTCTTTCTAGTGCACTACTTTGGACCAGAGCGCTGTATTGGAAATAGGGTGCCATTTGGGACAACCAGGACCCACAGGGCTCAGGTCTACATTAGCACACTAATACAGTGCCATTTGGGACGCGCACCTGGCCTCCCAATGACCCCTAACTATCCCCCCTGTTAGACACTAACAAAGCAGGCTCCTGGGTAACCAGGCATGAAGACATCAGCAGAGATGAAGACATAGAGAGAGAGAGAGGGGCTAAGAATGCCAAGAACGTCTCATGGCAGCCAGACATCACACTACGCTACGGCCTTCAGCCTTCAGCCAGATTAGGACTCCAAATAAACTGAACTCAACACATTTACGTTTTACATTTTAGTCATTTAGCAGACGCTCTTATCCAGAGCGACTTACAGTTAGTGAGTGCGTACATGTTTCAACACAACAACACACCTAATGTTTCTTCTTTACGTAAAGCAGGCTCCAGTGGTAAATGTAGTGGAATGCACTGTGGTGAAGGAGACAGGCCTATTGAAGCCTGTGGTGAAGGAGACAGGCCTATTGAAGCCTGTGGTGAAGGAGACAGGCCTATTGAAGCCTGTGGTGAAGGAGACAGGCCTATTGAAGCCTGTGAGGTAATGTGTGGAATATACGTCCAAAACAGGAAACACTAAACATAGATAAGTCTGTATTGGGATATTGTTCCCAAATTCCCCCAAAAATTATAACCAATTTGACCTTTTTAGATTAATAATCTAGTTTATAATACTACATAAGTGCCTACCTACCTCAGAGAAACAGCACAGCGGCTCTGAGGGGGACAGAGAAACAGCACAGCGGCTGAGAGGGACAGAGAAACAGCACAGCGGCTCTGAGGGGGACAGAGAAACAGCACAGCGGCTGAGAGGGACAGAGAAACAGCACAGCGGCTGAGAGAGGGACAGAGAAACAGCACAGCGGCTCTGAGAGGGACAGAGAAACAGCACAGCGGCTGAGAGAGGGACAGAGAAACAGCACAGCGGCTGAGAGGGACAGAGAAACAGCACAGCTCCCTCCGCTGGACTTGACCCCATTCTATAGGCTATAGGGAGGGCTACATGCTGATTCTACTACCCTGCTCACACACACACGCACGCACGCACGCACGCACACACGCACGCACGCACGCACGCACGCACGCACACACACACACACACACACACACACACACACACACACACACACACACACACACACACACCCCTGCCTCCACTCTCCCCCTGCCCAGCATGGGTCCCATTCACCCCATAATCACCTCCCTCATGTAGGGCCAGTCCGTTTGTTTAGAAGCCTATTCTGCTATAATAATACATATCAATAAGGGAAAGTGTGTAATGGATGACATTAAAGAGGCAGCCATATTGAGGCAGGATTTAATTTGCATGCCAGATTAGCTTGCTATTGGTGGGGGCAAGCAGCCTTAGGGCACCCTATTCATTAACAGGATCTAGTCCTCTTGAAATCCATTAAGTCAATTGAACCCGTGCATAATCTCATTTCAAATCCACCATGAAAATGTTTAACTGGTGGTGGTAGGGGCTGTTGTAGGGAAGCCCTTCTCACGCCCTGCAGTGGCTCGGCTTAGAAGACAGCTCATTGGTTAAATCAAAGCATCCAGTCTCTGAAGAAAGCTGAGGAAAATTTTCAGTGGCTCACACAACAACACAGGTTTGGATCCTATGCAGAAATTCAATAAAGAATCAAATAGGAATCACATGAAATTAGTACTTTGATAACATAAAATACAAGTGGGAATGTTATAAAATAATCCACACACAACATCCAACTTTTACAAGGTCACACCACACCAGCATTCTGACCAGTCTGACCGAAAACAGGGAATCAAATGTATGTTAACAAACATCAAGGGGGCATCAAGTTGTACCTAAATCCATATGTACATACCAAACGGCACCCTATTCCCTATACAGAGCTCTGGTCAAAAGTAGTGCCCTGTTTAGGAACAGGGTGCCGTTTGAGTGCGGTCCTTGTTTGTGAGCTGGGCTGGGGCTGGCCAAGGTAGGGAGAGGAAAACACACCCTGCTGGAGCCTGGAAGCGTTCTGCTCTGCTGTCTCTCCCAAACGGTGCTCTATCCCTTACATAGTGCCCCGCTACCCATAGGGCCCTAGTCAAACCTAGTGCACTATATCGGTTATTGGGGTGCCATTTGGGACACAAACTCTCCCTCCCTCCCAACGCAAGGCCTGACATGGCCAGGGTCACGCCTGACTGACCCCGGCTAGCACCACATTTACACACTGTACACAATCACTCACAGCTGGGCCAACCGGGGGGCCCAGACCACCAGAGAGACTGGTACACATCGGACACACACGCATAAACAGACACAGACACGGGTGGAATCAAAATCTCACACTCATGGACACACACACGGACACGGACACACACACAAACGCACACACACACACACGTAGAGTTTATAATTGGGGCGGAGAGGCTACAGAGAGAGGAACAGAACCAGAACAAATAGACTCAAGGGTGTGTTACCAGGCTAAACTCCTAAAAGCAGTGGGGAGCTTTCAAGTGATTGCGACGAACACTGGTTTTCAGTTCTCTCTTTGTATAACATGTTGTGCTTGTATGATGCTCATGCAAAAAAAAAAAAAGTAACACATTCACAATACGAATCTAAATAAAATGAAAAAACGATCAGAAAAAACATACTGGCCAAAATATGTAAATCAGTTTAAATGAGCCAATCTCGATTTTCCTCCTAAAGTTAAAGACTGAAGTTGTATTCAGTCTGCTTCCCTCAGAACAATCTACCCATTGGTACTCCATTCTACTCTACAGGCTTCTGCTTCTGCATGGGCCCATCAGTGATTACTGTACTGGAATAAAAAGCTTGATCTGTGAGAGTGGGTAAAAACGGATCTCTCCTCCCACCTGCCTGCCTGCCTACCACAGCTGTCAAGTGGAACACCGGTGTACACGTTCATCATCACAGCACACAGATAAAAACCTATCCTATACCTCCCCTCCTACCTCCTACCTCCGCTTGCTACACATTCTGCACTGCACGGCACTTCACAGCAGCTGTAATTTAATTTGTAAAACACCTTGCACAAAAACTACACAGCAGGGGACAATTAGCCGCATTTCTTCTCTGGGACTTCAAGACTTCACTTATTCCTAGCGAGCGTCCCAAATGGTACACTATTCCCTATATAGTGCACTACTTTTGACCAGAGCCCACTATGGTAATGCACTATTTAGGGGATAGGGTGCCATTTGGGACGTGACTCTAACCTAACCAGAATGGTTGTGTCAAAGGATTTGTCCCCTCTCTGCTGTGAGGTCTTCCCTGTGAGGCTTTTCAAAAACACACAATAGAGGAGAGGAAAGAAAGAAGAAAAAATGAAATCCTTCTCTGGAGGATTTAACCACTTATATAACTCCCAATTATAAAAACGTCTTTCCAGAAGCCTCACAGCCTCTCTGTTTATACGACTCACAAATATCTCATACTGAACTGTGTATAATGCCAGTATGGCCACATGACTGCAGAAAAGGCTCTTTCTCTTTCTACCCCACTGACTCTGGCATAATGGGAGGCTTGAAAGGCTGTGGGGTTTTAAAGCAGAGCTAGTGTTAACAAAGACTTGGTGGCAGGGAGGGAGGGAGGCAGGCAGGCAGGGAGGCAGGGAGGGAGGCAGGGAGGGAGGCAGGGAAGGAAGGAAGGAAGGAAGAAAGGAAGGAAGGAAGGAAGGAAGGAAGGAAGGAAGGAAGGAAGGAAGGAAGGAAGGAAGGAAGGAAGGAAGGAAGGAAGGAAGGAAGGAAGGAAGGAAGGAAGGAAGGAAGGAAGGAAGGAAGGAAGGAAGGAAGGAAGGAAGGAAGGAAGGAAGGAAGGAAGGAAGGAAGGAAGGAAGGAAGGAAGGAAGGAAGGAAGGAAGGAAGGAAGGAAGGAAGGAAGGAAGGAAGGAAGGAAGGAAGGAAGGAAGGAAGGAAGGAAGGAAGGAAGGAAGGAAGGAAGGAAGGAAGGAAGGAAGGAGGGATGGAGGGAGAGAGAGGAAGGGAGGGAGGGAGGGAGGGAGGGAGGGAGGGAGGGAGGGAGGGAGGGAGGGAGGGAGGCTGTGAATGCGTCCAAATGGCACCATATCCCATTTATAGTGCACTACGTTTGACCAGGGTCAATAGAGTCCATAAGGCAATGGTCAAAAGTAGTGCACTATATAGGAAATAGGGTGCCATTTGGGACACAGCCGTGTTGTATGCCTCCACAGGAAGTTGCCAAAAACTAATGTTCAAGAGCACTAGGCATGGTCTTTATATCTATCTGATGGCACCACGGCAACAAAAACACACTTTTCTTTCGGGGTAACTAATTGTTCTTGGTTCATATTTAATATTGCAGATAGATTGTGGCTTCCATCAATGTAATTGTCTGCATCATTTCCAATCCCCCATACTGTATATGTTTTTGTAAGTATATATATACAGTGAGGGAAATACTTATTTCCCTTATTAAAATGCAAATCAATTTATAACATTTCTGACATGCGTTTTTCTGGATTTTTTTGTTGTTATTCTGTCTCTCAATGTTCAAATAAACCTACCATTAAAATTATAGACTGATCATTTCTTTGTCAGTGGGCAAATGTACAAAATCAGCAGGGGATCAAATACCTTTTTCCCTCACTGTATATATATATATATGTTTAAAAATATATATATATAAATATATATATATATGTATATATATTTTTTCCTTTATTATTTTCCCCTAACCTACCAGCCCTCCCCTAATTGGAGTAAACTAATGAACAACAACACTTAGACTTCTACTTCCAGCTTCATATTTACATTCAAGATAAAACGTGGGGCCAGTTCCTAGACATCTCCAATGTCATCTTTATGACTGTGATAAGTGAAACACTATCTTGGCTTTCCAGGCGTCTAAAAACTCTAAATGGAGTGTTAGATTTTTTTTTTAAGTTTTAGTTTGACATAATATAATATTTGATTGATATTTACTAAAAAGCTAATATTCTGAATTACATACTTCATTCTAAACAAACTATATAGCAAACTATTTATTTTTTTTAAATCAAGAAGCCAACAGACGTCAGATAACAACTGTTCCATACAGGCCAGATAGAGAAACAACATCTAATACAGCTGAAGTAGCCTGTCAGGAATTCCTGGCATTTACTTAAAGCTAAAGCCTTGTTCTGTTTAAAAGAGCAGTAGGACACATTTTATAGTAAGCCACAGCAACACTGAGTCATTGAGAGAAAGCAAGAGGAGACGGCGTGTGTCTAAAATGGCCCCCTATTCCCTGTATAGTGCATTAACTAGTGCACTATATCATATAGGAAACAGGGTGTAGTTTGGGACGCAGCTGGGAAGAGAGTGCCTGGCCGTCCTGGCCCATACCTTGGCTCTTCCTCCCTCTCTCCCTCTCCCCTCCTCGGGTTTCAACCCCACCTTGATCTACCTGTTTATGTGGACACTGGGTGGTCTCAGAGCCAGAGCCAGAGCAGGGCTCAAACTAATGTCTTTCCCCCTGGCCTGTAGTAGATCCAGGTATAGAGTAGCTGTTAAGCCCATTTGAGGAAACAGCCTGAGCTGCCCTCTTGTTTGGCTGTTTAGATCTGGTGGTGGTAGGATTGCGTCCCAAATGGCATCCTATTCCTTATACGGTACACTACTTTTAGACTACGGTGGGTGGTGGGGTGGTGGGCAGGAAGGGAGGCACCTCACACACGGGAGAGGGGAAATCATTCAGCGAATGTCCCAGGCCTCAGGACCACCTAACCCGTTGGTGGCATCTATTGCCCCATTATGAGGGGACGGGAATATTACCTTTTCACTGACTGTGCTTACCCATATACCCTGACCCCACAGAGACATTACAGTGGCCAAATATAAAGCAGGGTTTCATGGAGCCCGAGCTTATCTGGACTCTGAAAGTATGTGAGACATGCCTGGGAACAAAAGGCCGTCTCTCAGGCTCCGAGAGGGCCGAGGGGATCTCTTTCAGCGCCCACAGATTGCCCTCTGTTTTCTTAATTGACAGACCCTGGCCTGGTTTGATAGAAATGACATGCAGCTGGCGTGGGGCCGGCCGAGCTCTGAGGATTGGATCGGCCTTCTGGGCAGGTAGGTAGACCACCGACCAGACCACCGACCAGACCACCTTTCAGCAGGAAAATTGTCCTCAATGATACACACTTAATAATGAAGCCTGGTGCATGGAGGTCTCTTATAGTTGGTGGCCAATGGAAGATTAACTCATATATTACGCTAGCTTAGACTTACACCTGCGTGGGAAAAGTTCAAAGTTCAATATTTTGGCTATGGGATATGACATGATAGGGCCACCGGCCAGACCACCGACCAGACCACCTTTCAGCAGGACAATTGTCCGTATAAGATACACACTTAATACATAATAAAGCCTGGTACATGGAGCTCTCCTACTGGTTTAGGGGGAAGGTTTAACTAAGGTAGCTTAGGCTGGACGGGATAAGTTGTTTTATGACACGGTAAAATAGCAATTATTTATTTATTTACTTATAACGTTTATTTGGCAGGGACAATGTCCAAGTTTCAGAATATGAGAAGTGATGCGTTGCACCAGATTTAGCTGACAGCTAATTTACATCTGCAGTCTCAGGGCAGCTGAACATATAAACAAGAAAACATGTACAAAACAGATATCTTAAAAACAGAGATCTGGACATACAGACACATTTCAACAAAGAAATTCAACACATTGCACATACGTCATAGAAACAAAATTTCTGTGGGACCTGATAATATATGTAAAGCACCTATGCTGCTGTCCCAAACTCATATCAAATTCATATCAAAATGTTGATATTAAGTACCCATATCATAATTGCCATTGTTGGCTGTTCAATTAAATTAAAATAAAAAATGTGGTATACAAAGGTGTTCAAAAAAAATGTGAAGACCCTTCAATTATCAACATTGATCATTCCCACTGTTTTTATGGTGTACAATACCACTGATTTCCAATGAATAACTACACATACCACTATAATGCTGCCATGATAAGGGGACCTGACTAAATCTGTACATTGCTTGGGTCCTGTCTGAGGGAAGCATGTCCTCAGCTGGGCACATTCAGTAATGCACCCTCTCCTGTTTTAACTCTCTCACCGTGAGTCGTTTTTTTGTTTACAATCAACTGCTGCACAGACACACACACACAGACACACACACACACACACACACACACACACACACACACACACACACACACACACACACACACACACACACACACACACACACACACACACACACACACACACACACACACACACACACACATACACACACACACATACACACACACACACACACACACACACACACACACACATACACACACACACACATACACACACACACACACACACACACACACACACACACACATACACACACACACACATACACACACACACACACACACACACACACACACACACACACACACACACACACACACACATGCAAACACACACACAATCTTTAATTTGATAACGGGAGCATCTACCAGTGAGAATAGTCAACCTGCTATTTTAACAATACCAAACCATTTTCCCCCAAAAGGAAAAAAAGTTTGTAGGAACTCTGCCCCAAGAGTCCCAATCCAAATAAGAATGATTATTTTCAAACGCATCCGGTTATTTAATCAAACCTCGAGAAAGAGGAAGACCTGCGTCCATCCACAAAGACACAGTATCAAAACTCATTAAAAATGATCTGGGATGCAAATAGAAATGCTAATAAAGATTCTTCTTTCTCACAGATGCTTCCATGTCAAACAAAAACTGTCCAAAATGCCTTTGTCACATGCAGGCAGCCTCCATTGTCCCAAACCCCTGGTGTACATTTAGATAGGGGGCATCCCAAAAGGCTCCCACTCCCCTGGGAATACAAAGGGCCATATGGCAAGCATCCTCCATCCTCCAGAGCCCCTGTCTGCATCCCAAATAGCACCCTATCTCCTATATAGTGCACTACTTTTTGACCTGAACCCTGTGGTTGCACAATGTAGGGAATAGGGTGTAATTTTGGACACACGTCCTATCATCCGCAGAGGAGGCGGCTTCCTCATCCTTTCATCCGGTCTAGGAAGGACAGAATAAGGATGAGGAGGGGGGCCAGCCCCGCGGCTTGAGGTTTGGGTCCCCTACAGACCTCAGTGAGCCTGGGAAGATAAGAGAGACAGGGACTGGCCATCTGAGCCATCTAAGCAGCCAAGCAGCTCCACACACCACTCGGCTCTTAGATAGATAAGAGTCGATCAAATGAAACAGCTCTTCTCTTCTGACTGTGAGGAGACTCCAGGAGCCTCATGGTTCCATCTGAGGGGTCCTCGTCACTCTAGAAGCAGCTACTCGAGACCTGGATTCATCCCACCCTGCTGACATCATCCAGAGGGCTGTAAAGTGAAGACTTGGATTCATCCCACCCTCCTGACATCATCCAAAGGGCTGTAAAGTGACGACCTGGATTCATCCCACCCTCCTGACATCATCCAAAGGGCTGTAAAGTGACGACCTGGATTCATCCCACCCTCCTGACATCATCCAAAGGGCTGTAAAGTGACGACCTGGATTCATCCCACCCTCCTGACATCATCCAAAGGGCTGTAAAGTGACGACCTGGATTCATCCGACCCTCCTGACATCATCCAAAGGGCTGTAAAGTGACGACCTGGATTCATCCCACCCTCCTGACATCATCCAAAGGGCTGTAAAGTGACGACCTGGATTCATCCCACCCTCCTGACATCATCCAAAGGGCTGTAAAGTGACGACCTGGATTCATCCCACCCTCCTGACATCATCCAAAGGGCTGTAAAGTGACGACCTGGATTCATCCCACCCTCCTGACATCATCCAAAGGGCTGTAAAGTGCCCATACATGTAGAGCAGGGGAGGTTTATGCTAAAAATGATAAGTGACAGTAAAAAGTTGATATTTGTCCTCATGTCTGGCAAAAAAAGTAAAAATTCACTTTTTTATCATGTTCCTATATCCCAAGCAGACACCTGAATTGACATAGCGATGTCATTCAGTTTTTTCACTGGCTGGCTTTGACTGAACAGAAAGCATGCATAGCCAGATGGTTCTCCTAAGCGGCGATGAAGTTTATGGAGTCATTTGTCAAACATGTTGATGCCTCATGCAATACACAATGTACCAAGCAGACAAGTAAGCTTCAAAAAGTGCCTGTAAATCGAGCTAATCTCTAAGTATTTTTTTTACAAAACGATTTTCTAAATTAAAGCTACAATATGCTGTTTATTTCTTAAGTCAAAGGCAGTGCCTCCACTTATTGTAATGATCATTGAACAGTTGTAAATATCGCCGATTGCACTTTTAACCCAGTGTGTGTGTGAGGTAAAATCGCAATAGGTCATGTTCAGGGCACTGAAACTGAACACTTTAATCAAGCTACAGGCAGAAACTCAGGAGGTGACTGGCTGATGACTTCATTAATTAATTAATTAATTATGAATGAATCCCAACAGGGTCATTTACTTACACTACATTTCCATTAAGTCATAACCCCTAGCTAAATTCTCAAATGAGTGCCTTGGTTGTGAGAAATGTAACATTTGTAGTATTATTTAAGTTATAAAAACTAAAGTCCATGAACCAGCTGAGCTCCCAGCGGAGCCAACCATCCTCTTCACTAGCAATACAGCTTGGGTCATGACCATTAACCAAACCCTCAACGCAACCAGACCACAGACTAACCCTCAACGCTACCAGACCACAGACTGACATACTTTAGATTGTTGGACAAGCAGAATCAGCAGGGGTTCCCTGACCAAATGACCGTCCGTAAGCTTTGTCAGCTTCTTCTGTTTGAGAACAAAACAAATGAGACAACTGTGTTCCTGTCATCCTTGGTTTGGTGCCAGGGTCCTCCTCTCCCCCCGGCCACCTGTCTGAACCAACGCAAACAACAGAAAGAGAGAAAGTCTGTGTCTCAAACGGCACCCTATTCCCTACACAGTGCACTACTTTTGACCAGGGCCCATATACTTTCGCAGGGCCAGTTGGTTCGAGGGGCGTGGGGGCCCAGTGGGCATCCCGGGGATCCCATTTAGGCAAAAGATGGGTCACCACCTCCCTCCCCTGCTCTCCTGAAGCTGGCTGGGCTAATGAAGTAACAACTAATTGGGCCTGCAGCTAATTTGGAGTGGCGTTTCCTTCCCCCTCTTGGCCCTCAGAGATGTGTTTCATTTTCTCTTATCAGTGCTTCAGTCATGTGGCTTTCTGCTTGGCCGCTTCTGTCTCGCCCCATCCTAACCGCACGGCTAATGAATACTTGGTTAGTTAATGTCATTAATCTACACATAGAGACACGCAACGTTACTAAACACACACAGGTAGTAAACACACACGTGTACTGAACTCACACACATAGACTGAACTCACACATAGACTGAACTCACACACATAGACTGAACTCACACATAGACTGAACTCACACACATAGACTGAACTCACACATAGACTGAACTCACACACACAGACTGAACTCACACACATAGACTGAACTCACACATAGACTGAACTCACACATAGACTGAACTCACACATAGACTGAACTCACACATAGACTGAACTCACACACACAGACTGAACTCACACACATAGACTAAACACACACAGGTAGTAAACACACACGTGTACTGAACTCACACACATAGACTGAACTCACACACACAGACTAAACTAACACACATAGACTAAACACACACAGGTAGTAAACACACACGTGTACTGAACTCACACACATAGACTGAACTCACACACACAGACTAAACTAACACACATAGACTAAACACACACACATAGACTAAACACACACATATACTGAACTCACACACATAGACTGAACTCACACACATAGACTGAACACACACATAGACTACATAATGTAGCTAATGTAGATAGTGTATATAATATATATATATAATGTGTATAATGTATATAATGTATATAATATATATAATGCATATAATGTATATAATATACATAATGTCTATAAAATATATAATATGTATAATGTATATAATGTGTATAATATATATATAATATATATAATGTGTATAATGTATATAATATATATAATGTATATAATGTATATAATGTATATAATATATAATGTATATAATATATATAATATGTATAATGTATATAATGTGTATAATATATATAATATATATATAATGTGTATAATATATATAATGTATATAATGTATATAATGTGTATAATGTGTATAATGTGTATAATATATATATAATATATATAATGTATATAATGTGTATAATGTATATAATATATATTATGTGTATAATGTGTATAATGTATATCATATATATATATATAATGTATATAATGTATATAATGTGTATAAGGTATATACTATATATATAATGTGTATAATGTATATAATGTGTATAATGTATATAATATATATAATGTGTATAATGTATATAATATATATATATAATGTGTATAATGTATATAATATGTATTATGCCAAGCTGGAGATCTCCACGTTATTCTTATTGAAACTACAACTACAAATTAAAATCTATAATTTCAAGTATCCTAGTCATTTACATGACAAACATTTAACTATAAATATATATTATATGAAACAGAATACTAGTAGAAATTAACTCATCAACTAAGCTGAGCCTTAAAAATATAATTTAGTATATATTTGAAAATAAACGTTTGACAGCTTTCCTGAATTCTCTGTAGAAATCTTTTCAACAGTTGAAATTTCAGTCAACATAGTATTAGTCCTGATGTATAACATAGCCTAACAGATCACATGGCTACTGACCTCTGCTTCAAATGGGGAGGTGTACGACCATGGTTTATCAACATGCAACATGCAAAAAAAATCTATACAAAAAATATGCAACGATGGCACTATAAGAAGAAAGAAATGTAATGGCCACAGTAATGACTTAACATATGAGTACAACAATATCCATAGTAATGACTTAACATATGAGTACAACAATATCCATAGTAATGACTTAACATATGAGTACAACAATATCCATAGCAATGACTTAATAATAATAAGCCATTTAGCAGACGCTTTTATCCAAAGCGACTTACAGTCATGCGTGCATACATTTTATTTTATTTTTTGTGTATGGGTGGTCCCGGGGATCGAACCCACTACCTTGGCGTTACAAGCGCCGTGCTCTACCAGCTGAGCTACAGAGGACTTAACATATGAGTACAACAATATCCATAGCAATGACTTAACATAAGAGCACAACAATATTACAGGGTTATTGCACCTGAGTACCCAATACACAAACACTCCTTGAAAATAACTGTTGAGCTAAAAAATATTTATTGTGAGTGACATAAATATACATATTGTGCAAATCAAATCAAATCGATGTGTTCTGAAAAGGATGTACGTGACACAAAACAATTATATTCAATCATTTGTATAAAGTGCAAATCACACACTGCTGAGGACAGATGGCAAATAATTTGTTAACAAAAAAAAATATTCAGGATTATTAAGGTATAATAATATTAATGATATAGCCTATAGTGGTATAGCCCCTGTGAGGGAGAAATAAGGACATTGAATACATAACTGTCACTTAGTGAGTGCTGCTTGAAGCAGAAGCTTTACTGGTCTCTCTCTCTCTCCTCCTCTCTCGTTTGGATCGCTGAAATGTGACTACTGCTTCAACCCGTGTCCTCCAGCAAGCAGAGGTCAGAGTTCAGTATTCAAACTCAATCACAATAGGAGATCGTGTTTTACAGTTTATCCAATTTATTCTTCTACTGCTTGTTGAGCAAAGGGGAGACTGGAAAGGTGTCAGTCAGTGTAAGTTAGTGGGTGCCCCTCCAGTTACCATTGAATGTGCTAGTTACTCTCGCTGTGATAAACTTCAGGTGTCCTTGGATTTATTTACAGATGACTAGAATACAATACAATAGGAATAGAATACAATACTTCATTTTCCCAGAAAAAAATTATCTGGTCCTGTATGGCTTCTGTGGTCCTTTATGGCTTCTGTGGTCCTCTATGGCTTCTGTGGTCCTCTATGGCTTCTGTGGTCCTGTATGGCTTCTGTGGTCCTCTATGGCTTCTGTGGTCCTCTATGGCTTCTGTGGACCTCTATGGCTTCTGTGGTCCAGTATGGCTTCTGTGGTCCTCTATGGCTTCTGTGGTCCTGTATGGCTTCTGTGGTCCTCTATGGCTTCTGTGGTCCTCTATGGCTTCTGTGGTCCAGTATGGCTTCTGTGGTCCTCTATGGCTTCTGTGGTCCTGTATGGCTTCTGTGGTCCTCTATGGCTTCTGTGGTCCTGTATGGCTTCTGTGGTCCTGTATGGCTTCTGTGGTCCTGTATGGCTTCTGTTGTCCTCTGTGGCTTCTGTGGTCCAGTATGGCTTCTGTGGTCCGCTATGGCTTCTGTGGTCCTCTATGGCTTCTGTGGTCCTGTATGGCTTCTGTGGTCCTCTATGGCTTCTGTGGTCCTCTATGGCTTCTGTGGTCCTGTATGGCTTCTGTGGCCCTGTATGGCTTATATGGCCCTGTATGGCTTCTGTGGTCCTCTATGGCTTCTGTGATCCCGTATGGCTTCTGTGGTCCTGTACGGCTTCTGTGGTCCTCTATGGCTTCTGTGGTCCTGTATGGCTTCTGTGGTCCTGTATGGCTTCTGTGGTCCTGTACGGCTTCTGTGGTCCTGTATGGCTTCTGTGGTCCTCTATGGCTTCTGTGGTCCTCTATGGCTTCTGTGGTCCTGTATGGCTTCTGTGGTCCTGTATGGCTTTTGTGGTCCTCTATGGCTTCTGTGGTCCTGTATGGCTTCTGTGGTCCTGTATGGCTTTTGTGGTCCTCTATGGCTTCTGTGGTCCTCTATGGCTTCTGTGGTCCTGTATGGCTTCTGTGGTCCTGTATGGCTCAATTGGTAGAGCATGGTGCTTGCAACACCAGGATTGTGGGTTTGATTCCTGGGGCCACCCTTATGTAAAAATGTATGCATGTGTGACTGTTAGACACTGTAAAAAAAAATCTAGTTGTTTCAGCTAAATATTATTAAGTAACCGATTCCACAGCCTTTTTTTGGGTTTACTCAACTTTTTGGTCAAAGTGTTACCTGAACTTAACATTTTTATTTTGTCAAAAATTTGCTCCAACATGAGAAATTGTAGGCAAAAATTATGTCAACTTAAATGATGTATTTACTCAAATTGTCTCATATGTTAATTCATCTATAAAGTATTATTTGGGCATCTTAACTAAAAAACGGCTGCAGAACTAGTTAATTTGAGAGACACACACAGTGCCTTTAACATACAATGTTTTCAACTTATATATTATTACGTTGTTCATTGTTATTTATACAGTAATTCATCTTCAACACATCCTCCCCTGGGATTTGAACTCACAACCTCTTGGTTCACAGCATTCCGATTTTCCTGTTACGCCACCATGTCTGTGTTAATGACTGTTTTCACCTGTATTACTCCACTATGCACTTCTAAATCTCACCTCTGTTAAAAGTACACTCAAGAACAACTATTTTATTTATCATAGTGATTCAGGAGTAACATTAAAACAGAGTAATATGCCCCACCAACATTAGACAAGTACACAGAAAACCATCAAATTGCTGAAATAAGTAAATACAATGAATGATGAGAGAATAGTCAGATTAATTGATAACTGAGCAAGGCACTTAACCCTAGTTGCTCCTGTAAGTCGCTCTGGATAAGAGCGTCTGCTAAAGGACTAAATGTAGTTGGCAGATATGGTGGCATAGCAGGAATATCGGAGCAGATATGGTGGCATAGCAGGAATATCGGAGCAGATATGGTGGCATAGCAGGAATATCGGAGCAGATATGGTGGCATAGCAGGAATATCGGAGCAGATATGGTGGCATAGCAGGAATATCGGAGCAGATATGGTGGCATAGCAGGAATATCGGAGCAGATATGGTGGCATAGCAGGAATATCGGAGCAGATATGGTGGCATAGCAGGAATATCGGAGCAGATATGGTGGCATGGCAGGAATATCGGAGCAGATATGGTGGCATAGCAGGAATATCGGAGCAGATATGGTGGCATAGCAGGAATATCGGAGCAGATATGGTGGCATAGCAGGAATATCGGAGCAGATATGGTGGCATAGCAGGAATATCGGAGCAGATATGGTGGCATAGCAGGAATATCGGAGCAGATATGGTGGCATAGCAGGAATATCGGAGCAGATATGGTGGCATAGCAGGAATATCGGAGCAGATATGGTGGCATAGCAGGAATATCGGAGCAGATATGGTGGCATAGCAGGAATATCGGAGCAGATATGGTGGCATAGCAGGAATATCGGAGCAGATATGGTGGCATAGCAGGAATATCGGAGCAGATATGGTGGCATAGCAGGAATATCGGAGCAGATATGGTGGCATAGCAGGAATATCGGAGCAAATATGGTGGCATAGCAGGAATATCGGAATGGCATGATTGTGAGTTCAAATCCCAGGTGAAGACATATTGAATAATAATTACAGTATACATGCAATCGTGTATGTCAACGTGTATCATTAAAGTTGAAAACATTGTGTGTATAACCAGTTGCAAAGCCTTTTTTAGTTAAAATGCCCAAATAATAATTTGTAGTTGAATGAACATATGAGACAAGTTGAGCAAACACATCATTTTAAATGGACAGAATTTTAGCCAAAGTTTTCTCAAGTTGGAGCTAAGTTTGGCCCAACTATTTTTTTTTTGTTCAGGTAACACTCGGACCGAAAAGTTGAGTAAACAAAAAAAAAAAGGCTGTGGAACCAGTTACTGAATAATAATTAGTTGAAACAACAAGATTTGTGGGTGATTTTTGTTTTTATAGTGAGGAAGAGTAGAATTCTCCTGGCACAATGACTCCTCATCAGACAACACTACAGGTTCTCAAAATACTCATTAGATTTACATTTCACCGTGGCATCTTCACAGCTTTGATTCTGAGACACTTTTCTTTGGGTTGAAAAAACGTTTACTATGATTATGAAAAGTGATTTAACTAATTCCATGGTTTGCATAAATTATGCACTAGTAATTTATGCTAAAAAAAAAAGCTCAGTTTTGCGGGAGCCAGTGAGAATAGCCATCAAACTCTGTGTTAGGGCGACCCAGAGGGCAGTAAGATAAGCTACCATAGGCTAGCGTCCATCCGGTGAAGTGCGGTTCACTGCACAAGCAGCACATTATATTTGAAGTGTTTACACTGCAAGGCGGTACGGACGTTTCAAACAGTCCAAGTGTCACTTACCGCTTCAGCGTTGACAGCACTGCGCTGCTAAGAA
Source organism: Coregonus lavaretus (assembly GCF_964263955.1). NCBI lineage: Eukaryota > Metazoa > Chordata > Actinopteri > Salmoniformes > Salmonidae > Coregonus > Coregonus lavaretus. The sequence continues at coordinate 352,314 of NW_028164466.1, read as the reverse complement.
CACCAGTCTGCCTTGCAGCAGCGGCCGTGTGTGAGAGACGTTACAGAGAAAGCAGAGGAGCAGCCCAGAGACTAATATTACACAGTTTATCTCTTCAGACAAATAGACACTATCGCCTCTATAAAAATCCAAGATACATTTATGTCATTCAAAACATATAAATTCCCTTTTCAGGGGAAAATCATACAAAAACATGTTGTAAAACAACTTTTTTTTTAAAAAGCAGATTATATTACCATAAATAATATGTGTAGTCAAACCATTAACGATTCAAAACAAGCCACTTCATTGACCTAGCAGGTGACAGAAGGATCTCTCTCTTTCTAGCCTAATGAAGGGCTGAACTGACTAATAATCCCTCCAAGTTGTGAATAGACATTGTTAGTCTGTCTCACTTGTCATAAAGTCCCATTCATAACAAGAGAAAACAACAGAACAAGATGGTAATGAAGAGAGATGGAGGAAATAATAGGACCTCCTGTATTGTGGCTGGCTGCACCCTTTTCCCCTATGGGCCCTGGTCAAAAGTAGTGAACTATATAGGGAACAGGGTGCCATTTAGAACGCACGCCTGGCCTGGCCTGGCTGCCCATGTGTTTCACCACATCCTGCTCTGCCTGTCTCCTGACTATAGTTATAGACTGCGTCTCAAATGGAACCCTACTCCCCCTACGGGCCCTGGTCAAAAGTAGTGCACTACGAAGGGGATAGGGTGTCATTTGGGATGCGGCCCCCATCCCAGAGTCATTAGAGAGATCCTAATGGTTTGGAGGGGAGTTATTAAGGTCTAAAGAAAAGCTTCAAATGTCACTCTAATTAGGTGGCCATTCTGAAGACGTCTTGTGTGGCGGTGTCATCCGTTCTCTTAAACCTTGTTTGGGGCTCCGGGAGGAGAAATGGCCGCACTGACGGCCTCAAATTGCACAAGGAGAGGCAGGCAGCTTCTCAATAAAGCCTTTCTGGACTGGGGGGGGGCTTGGGCTTGACGTCTGGGACAGGGATCACATAATATGACCCTGAGGAGCTAGTTAGTAAGAGAGGATTTCTAAAACTACTTTTAACAAGCATACAAACACTTCACCTTCAAAGTTCTGTCCAAAAAAGACTAGAGCCCTCATCCTAAATTAAAGGCTTTTGGTGTTGAACTGATTCAAAAACATAACAAATGTTTATTCATGCAGATTACAAAATCCCACGTTATTTATTGCTTGGTGAATCGACATTCGGTGGCCACGCTCGCAAAGCCTCCCTAATGTTGTCATTAGTTATGGTTCTCTGGTGGCCAAAAGACTGATCCTAAAGTCCCACAATCCACTGAGGGCGTATGTGAATGCTTAGAGGAGATAAAGTACATCAAATAAATGGAAAAAAAGACTAGTTCATTGAAGGAACACGGTACAAAAAAGTCTGTTAATTAGAAATATGAAAATGAACAGAAATCTCTAACATCGTTTTTAGCCCCTCCTGTAAACCGGGCTGATTCTGAATCCCCCCCCCCCGTTTCATTTTCTCTCCATCTTAAAATGCAAATTAATTTACGGTGAATTTACAAAATGTTAGACATCGAAATAAGAGCCCCGTTTCTGTCTGTAGTGCAAATCTGATTTGCTTACAGATGTTTTTTTAGAAATCACAGTAAAGACTAATTTAGAAATGATTTATTAACAATACACTGGATCTATATTATTTACAAAGAGTTAATGTTTTATTTCTCACAAATTGCTGTATGCAAAAAGAGACATTAATAAAACCCTACTGAGTGCACTCATTTGAACTGTGTAAATTTCAAGAACATACACCTTTCATGTCAACATACAGTTTACTGCACTGAAAGACCAAACGAATTGTTCAGAACCCAATCAGCTCATGATAACAGCCTGTAGTGAAGCACAACACAATAAATACACTTTAAATGAAAGCACTTATTAGCTAAATGTTAAACCTTCCAGAAAAAAAAAAAAACAGAAAATGTATTTAATATAAAATGGGTGACATGACTTAAAATAATTAATAGGAGTTTGTTGAAATGAAATCGTTTTGATCTTCAGTTGGCCTTCTGCAATGGGTCTTATTTATGGAGAGCCTGAAATGGAATTGACATGCAGCTTTTTGGCATTTGCTTTTTGAAAGTTGCTCTGTAAATATTTCCCAAGTAACTTAAGAAGTGGTTGGGGTTTAGAAGATGAGAATAATTTCATAAAGCCCACATTCATTAGTCCTACCTAATATATTTATATAAATTAATATATTTTTTTAAAACATCTAAATACTGTAATATGTCCTGAAATATAATTAATATATTTTCACTGACAGAACAAGCAAAGTAAAGCAAAAATATTCAGTAAAAATGCAAAGTATGCATAATCAAATTTTAATACGTTTCCATTTCTACTACTACAAATACTATGAAACTGTATATACCTTTGGACAGATAAGATATGATGCACAAAATATTCTCACAATTACAAATGCTAATTGTGAATGAATAGGGTATACACAATATATGCAGTTCACTACACAGAAAGGCGCATACTACTGTATATCTGAAGTTCACTACACAGAAAGGCGCATACTACTGTATATCTGATGACAATATTTTATAACAACTATACAATTTCAGCTGTGACATACTATAATTTCTCTGCATTTTCTACACTCATTCCAATTAATCGTCGCTGTCCGTCACTGTCTATGTTCACGCTTATTCCCTCTGGGACAAGTGCCTCTGGATTTGTTAGGAGGAAAAGTCAGTAGAAATGATCTCAAGGATGAAAATGTGCCAGTTAAATAGATATGATGCTTTTCCACAGTACACACACAGAGAGAGAGAGAGACACACACACACACACACACACACACACACACACACACACACACACACACACACACACAGTACGCACCAAGTAAATTAAAACAAATGACAGCCTTTGAGAGTGAAACAGCAGAAGCCACAGAGCAGCCCATAAAGATGAGAGCCTGACAGCCCCACAACCACAACAGATGGGTTTCCTTCTTCCAAGGGGAGTCCGCTTTGCTTTCTGTTGAGCAACCACACACATGAATGAAACTCAAGAGCCCTTTGGAAAAACGTCATTAAGTTACGCTGTTAAATACGCTTCCGAATGCAATCACTGAGATATATTCCTTTTCACTTCAATGAATATTACATTACAAAAGTGGATCCAAATGTAACCAGAGGGGTGAATTACATATTGAACAGGGTGGGGCACTGCCCACCCAACTAACTACGACAGAGTCATGATGAATTGCAGTAAGAAAGCTTTGAAACAGTCCGACTGCCCACCCAGAGATATCATCCTAGAACCGGCCCTGATCTTCAATAAAAAGGGATCCAACTTCGTTGTGCCTTAATAATAAAAAAGATCAACTAGTATTGATCTATAATTTGGACAAGTGCCACGTTATTGACAGGAAGACAAAATATGTTAGGTTGGGCCATGCTTCAAAAATTCCCCCTGTAAACTCCATCACTGGAGCAGAAATGGCTCCATGGTATATAATAACACAAGCATGTTATTTTTAATGCTAATTGAGGGGCCCAGAAGATGAATATGGCCTGTAATGCTTTTAACCTCATGACTGCTGGACAGAACAGCACAGCAGAGACAGAGATAATGTACCTCAGTTTACATACAGTATAGCAGGACTGCAAGATGTTTTACTGTTTAGATCATAGTTTGTTTATGATTGAATTCATCCAGTGATAATGGTGCCCCATGACTGTTGAACAGAACAGCACAGTGCAGCAGAGACTGAGAAACTGTTCTGTACTTCAGTAACAGGCTACACTGATACCGAATGCCACAGTCTTCTGGTTTCTGTTCAATTTATACCAATGTTTTTTTTAGTGTTTTTTTTTTTTATACAGTTCATTCTCAGCATTCTAAATCCATTGAAAACACACAAAAAAAACGTATTATAATCAATAACTGCTGAAACTAACCAATTGCTGTAGACTACATTTTCACAGTACGCTTTTTCAGGTCATGTAGGAAGACCTGATACCATAGCCCCAATTCCCTGTAAATAGAGTTTACTAAGAGCCAAGCTGAAGGGGAGCAGCAGATAAACAGGAGGCAGGGTAAATCTGCTCTGATGGCTTGATACAGCTTCAGGCTGAGAACACTACCTCATATCCTGGCTCTTTATCAGGCCACGCATGTGTTAGAATATGAAGGAAGTATGGAAGTATATGCAAGTGTTGCATTTGGGACAGCGACATGCACAATGTTCCCCTCGCAAAAGCGTTTTTTAACCTCCGCAAAAGCGTTTTTTAACCTTAAGGGTATTTTCCTGGTTAAATAAAGGTTAAAAATGTTCTGTCCACTAGTTGGCATTTAATTTCAGAACATTAACAAGGTATTTGTTTAAAAGTACAGTTTAACCTCTGTTCTAAAAACTTGTTAAGTTACACCGACCGTACAATTGTTTAACTGACTTCGGTGACAGCCGATGAACCTGACTGAATTTGACATATATGTCTGTTATATGTCTGTTATATGTCTGTTATGTCTAATATATGTCTGTTATGTCTGTTATATGTCTGTTCTATGTCTATCATAAGTCTATTATATGTCTGTTATCTGTCTGTTATCTGTCTGTTATATGTCTGTTATGTCTATTATATGTCTATTATATGTCTGTTATGTCTGTTATATGTATGTTATATGTCTATTATATGTCTGTTATGTCTGTTATATGTCTGTTATATGTCTGTTATCTGTCTGTTATGTCTATTATATGTCTGTTATATGTCTATTATAGATCTGTTATATGTCTGTTATGTCTGTTATATGTCTGTTATGTCTATTATATGTCTGTTATATGTCTATTATAGATCTGTTATATGTCTGTTATATGTCTGTTATATGTCTGTTATATGTCTGTTATGTCTATTATATGTCTGTTATATGTCTATTATAGATCTGTTATATGTCTGTTATATGTCTGTTATATGTCTGTTATATGTCTGTTATATGTCTGTTATATGTCTGTTATATGTCTGTTATATGTCTATTATCTGTCTATTATATGTCTATTATATGTCTGTTATATGTCTATTATATGTCTGTTATATGTCTATTATATGTCTATTATATGTCTGTTATATGTAATGAATGAACATGCAATGTGTTATACTAATAGTAATACACTACCAGTCAAAAGTTTGGACACACCTACTCATTCAAGGGTTTTTCTTTATTTTTACTATTTTCTACATTGTAGAATAATAGTGAAGACATCAACACTATGAAAGAACACATATGGAATCATGTAGTAACCAAAAAAGTGTTAAAAAAATCAAAATATATTTTATATTTCAGATTTTTCAAATAGCCACCCTTTGCCTTGATGACAGCTTTGCACACTCTTGGTATTCTCTCAACCAGCTTCATGAGGTAGTCACCTGGAATGCATTTAAATTAACAGGTGTGCCTTCTTAAAAGTTAATTTGTGGAATTTATATCCTTCTTAATGAGGAGGTGTTATGGTGTGGGGGTGTTTTGCTGGTGACACTGTCTGTGATTTATTTAGAATTCAAGGCACACTTAACCAGCATGGCTACCACAGCATTCTGCAGCGATACGCCATCCCATCTGGTTTGGGCTTAGTTGGACTATCATTTGTTTTTCAACAGGACAATGACCCAACACACCTCCAGGCTGTGTAAGGGCTATTTTACCAAGAAGGAGAGTGATGGAGTGCTGCATCAGATGACCTGGCCTCCACAATCCCCCAACCTCAATCCAATTGAGATGGTTTGGGATGAGTCGGACAGCAGAGTGAAGGAAAAGCAGCCAACAAGTGCTCAGCATATGTGGGAACTCCTTCAAGACTGTTGGAAAAGTATTCCAGGTGAAGCTGATTGAGAGAATGCCAAGAGTGTGCAAAGCTGTCATCAAGGCAAAGGGTGGCTACTTTGAAGAATCTCAAATATAAAATATATTTTGATTTGTT